>NC_057810.1:533450879-533613557 GCF_018294505.1 Triticum aestivum | reverse complement strand
CACCCTTTTCTTCCCGGAGTCTGACTCTCTCTCGACCATCTATCTCATTCGTGCAGAGCCTCTTAAGTCTTTCGTAAACTATCTCAACCGATGAATTCTCGTCTCGGTGGACATTCTTCATCTCTTTTCTTCTCCGGTGGACTCAATTCAAGTTTTTTTCGGGTTGATCACATTATTTTCCTTGGATCAAGTGTTCTCCTTGCTCGTTCGCCTCTCGCCAGTTTATCCTTCTGGAGTGTTCAAGACATCTCAGAAGATTCGTCTGTGTTCGAATTAATTCGAGGTTACCACCTCATTCAAATAATTCTATTGTTCCGGTGCATCATCTACCTCTTCAACAATCCTTTTCAACGGTGTTTTCTCTTCAATGGGCCCTAACCCACAGGTCTTTTCCCAGGATCTTACCTGACTCTTCTAATTCTCCCAGAATTTTTCTCAATTCTTTTCAAGGGTGACATAAGAATGGATTCCATCAGTCACATGTTTTTTCAAGATCAATTTCAAATCATTTTCATTGTTGGATCAACCACTTCGTTTTTCATTCTACCGGAGTATCTCAGTAATTTTGGTGGTGTTTCTCGTCCTGATTTGAAGACCGAAGAAGAGTTTTTCCTCTAAATCTTGTTCGTTTTTTTGATGATTCATGGTTCTAGCTTCTTGTTATCCTCGCAAATTATTCCATTTGTCAGATATTCTTTTCATCCATCTGGAGTATGCCAGGAGTTGTTTTCCCGTTTCTTTCACCGGAGGCTATCGTTCTAGAAGAATTCTTCGTCCTCATTTCGGCTATCGTTCTCTATTTATCCCCGCGCTTCGTTCAAATGTTCTTTAATCAGCTCGAGTTCTTCCCATTCTCTTGTATCTAAATCCCATCAAGCATATTTGTTCTTCTAATTCTTTCCGGTGATCCATTCTCTTTCGTTATTCAATTTTCGAATTCTTACGGTGGTTCATTCAAATTATTTTTCCTTTATCATCATATTAATTCATTCGTTCCTTCCAAATCCTACCGGTGGTTCATGAAGACTTTCTCAAGTTTTGCGCCATATTTCCCCATAATCCTTTTCAAGAAGAATAAGTAGTATGCAAAATCCATTGCTGGTCATCAATTTAATTGGATGAAGGATAAGCATACGATAAATCTTATTCTTATTCCTTAAAGTGATTAATCCCTTCCTTTGGAGTTTGTTCCTGGTGAATAAATTCCAGTTCCAAGTGTTTTCATCTTTTCTTTTCCGGATTTCAATTTTCCTCGTTCATTTCGTCGGAACCTCCATCTAAATCATCGCAAGCTTTAATCTTATTCCTTATTCCTTCAATTTTATTTCGTCATCCTTTCGCTACCGGAGTTCTTCAGGGTGGTTCGTCACGATTTAATTCATTTCTTCAAGTGTTCATCAAGATTTTGTTGGAGGAGTTCAAGTATCTTTTCTTCTCACGTCTCGAAGCGCAAATAATTCTTCATTTTCTTCTGAAGTGGAGTTTTGCATTTCTTTGTTCTTCTCAGATATTCAACTCCATTCTAATCTTCTTCTAAGGATGCTATCGAATTCATTCACGGTGGAAGTTGTTGTTCCCTCATTCGTTCTTTTCATTCCATTGTTTCAATTCTTCCGGAGGCATTGTGTTGTTTATCTCATCAAGTACCATCTCTTTGGGTTAAGTTCGTGTTCTATTCCTTCCATTTTCAGCCGGAGTGCTGCCTAAATCCTTTCAGTCTTATTCGTTTCTTATCTCGTTCTAACCGGAGTGGTTTCATAGTCTATCTGATTCCGTGAGCTTTCGATTCTCGTCATTCTCGTTGTTCCTCTCTTCTTTTAGAATGCTCTCGATTCTTTGCTTCTTCTCTTGAGTTCTTGTTTCACCTCATCCATTTTTCCCTTCCGTCTCGGTCCTAAGATCTCGGGACGAGATCTCTTGTTAGTGGAGGAGTGTTGTAACGCCCCAGATTCGATGCGTCAGGTGTCTGCCAGTTATTCGCCATAGTTGCCATGTCATTTGCTTGCGTGTTGCATTTTGTCATGTCATCATGTGCATTGCATTGCATACATGTTCATTTCATGCATCCGAGCATTTTCCCCGTTGTTCGTTTTGCAATCCGGCACTCCTATGCCCTCCGGTGTCCCCCTTATGTCTCTCGTTGTGAGCGGGTGTTAAACTTTCTCGGAATGGCCCGAGGTTTGCCAAGCGGCCTTGGTATAGCACCGGTAGACTGCCTGTCAAGTTTCGTGCCATTTGGAGGTCGTTTGATACTCCAACGGTTAACCGGGTAACCGTAAAGGCCTCTGTTGTCTTGCAGCCCAGCACCTCTTCCCACAACCCACCTAGCCCAGCAAACTCCCTTCCATGCTCTTGGTTGTTCGATCACGATCGCGTGGTGGTAAACCGCTCCTCATTTGGACTCTCCTAGCTCCCAGAAACTATAAATATGCCCCTCCCCCCGAAATTCGCGGATGAATCCCCCCTAACCCTAGATCAATTCCTCTCCGCGCGCCGGACGTTTCATCCTCCGCCGCCGGACATGTCCGCCACCGCCCCCTCATCCAACCATGACGAGCCACGTCGCCCCGCTGCCGTCTTCACCGCGCCAGGCCCACCGGGCCCGGATCGGGCCCGCGGGCCCATCCTGCCGCCGCCGCCATGAACATGCTCGGGAGCGAGAGGAGCTGCTCCTCCCGTGCGCCTCGTGGGCCCCAGCGCCTCCCCGTGGCCCATCTCCTCCGGCCCGCCTCCTTCCGCGTCCTGGGCCACAGCCCATGGTGAGCAGTGCATAAACTCCGCTCGTGCGTCTAATAGTTATATAGCGCTCGTTGGTTTTTTTTCCAGAAAAATGACCAAGTCCCGAAATATTTTGACATTATCATGCCATATTCATCGCATCATATCTCCTAGCATACTGCTCTATTTCATGCGTGTAATATGTCAAATTGTTCGACTCAACGAGTACTTCATTTTGTTCCATTGCATCATGTTCATTTGCGCACATCTTGATACCTAAATCATCGTTGCAAGAGTGCTTCATAATGTTAGTTCCTGTTTCTTAACAGAACATGCTCCTTTGTAATTTTTGCCATGTTTGATGTGTGCATCCTATGAGGTTGATGTCTACATGTGTTTTGAAATATTCCATGCCATCTTTACAGAGGTGCTTACCATGTATTTTTGTGATCAATGTGGTGACTATCACAAGCGTGCAAACTAGGCTTCGTAATGTTGCTGATTTTAGTCCCTGTCCTGCTGTTATTTTGATGCCATGTAAACATGATGCTAGGGAGAGATCCATGCTTATTTTGAGATACTTCAGTAAGGGTGTTTTGAACATATGGTTTTTCTATATCCATTCATGCCCCTGTTTGCAATTATGGAGTAGTCTAGCATGTCGTTTGCTTGCTCTACTTTTGCTACAAAATGTTTCCTGGCAGATTGTTTACATGTTATTCAATTTTGCCAAGGTTGTTGTAGTTGATCCTTGCATGCTATGAACTTGTTCTTGCCTCGGTTAGCTTCATAAACATGTCTTCTTGCTGATGCTATGTTAATCTTGTCATGCAATGATTTGTGGTGAGTGAATCAAGCTTGTTAATTAGTGTACTCGTTGTTGCTGTTTTGCTATGCTGAATCTGTTATTTCGTGATGCTATGTAAACCTGCTGCTACAAGTCATTCTCTGCATAATCTGGAGATGTTCAGTAAGGGTGTTTTGTTCTACATGTTATGCTCTATCCATCCATGTCCATGGTTGCAATTATAGCTTGCTGTAGTTTGTTGTTATCTTGCTCCAAAGTTGTTAAATAATGTTGCTGTCAGCCTGTTAACATTAAGTTCAGTTGTTGCCATGATTGTTGTTAGTGATCCATGCACCCTATGGACTTTCTCTTGCCATGTTTTGCTTCACAAACATGTATTCTTACTGTTGGTTGCCTTTCCATGCCATGTTTTTCTCTGTAGTGAGTTGCACAAGCTCATCAACATGCCTACTTATCGTTGTTCCTGCCATGTTTAAATCTGCAATATAACTTGCCATGTTTACATGGGTGCCATCATATTTTCTGATCCTTTTTGGCTCATGGTCAGTAAGGGACTTTTGTTCTATGCATTTAGTAGATTCATGTCAAGCCTTTGTTTGCCATGATAAGTTCCTATAACATGTTGTTTGATAGATCTAAACATTGCAACCTGATGTTATTTTCTGCAAAGTGTGAACTGATATTATTTGCAATCTTGCCATGTGTGTTTGAGCATGTTCTAGTGATTTCTGGAGATAGCTCAATATTCATGTTTTGTTATGCTTTACCTGTATATCATGTCCATGCCTTTTTTTCTTATGTTGGGATGCTGTAGCATATTGTTTTGATGCTTGCAAGATGCCTAGTTGCTGTTTTGGACAGATTGTTGTTATGACTTGTATAGAGTGTATGTGTTGAACCGTTGCTCCGTTTTGAGTGTGCTCTATATGAAACTTGCTTAGAATTGCATGTAGTTTCATAGTATCATGTTTTTAGGTGTTTTTAGGTGTTTGCTTGATGTTTGGGTGCATTTTGGATCAATGCCATGTTTAACTTGTTTTGCTCATATCTTCTAGGCCGTAGCTCCGAACTAAATGAACTTTATATGTAACTTGACTAGAATCTCGTGTAGATCATCCTTGTGCATCTTAACTTGCTGTTTAACAACTTGAACATAAGGTTTATTCAGATCTGGACCAATTTCGAAATTTGCATATGAGGACTTACCGGAATTGTTATATGTTGTTTCCGGCCTCATTTAACCTTGCCTTGATGTGTTGCTTTTGTTTGCATCATATCTTGTCATGAGTAGCTTCATGTAGCTTTATCATGCATCATGCTTGTTATGCATCATGTCTTGTCTATGTGTGGTGTGTTTACCATGTTGTGTGCTCCTTCTCGATAGTTCCCGTATCGTTGCGATCGTGAGGATTCGTTCGCCTACCCTTGGTTCATCTTCGTGGCTTCATCTTCTTCATGGACTCGTTCTTCTTCCTAGAGGGATTTTAGGCAAGATGACCGCTACCCTGGATCTCAGTACTATCATTGCTATGCTAGTTGCTTCGTTCTATCGCTATGCTGCGTTACCTATCTTTTGCTCTTCAAGCCTCCCAAATTGCCATGAACCTCTAACCTTTGACACCCTTCCTAGCAAACCATTGCTTGGCTATGTTACCGCTTTGCTCAGCCCCTCTTATAGCGTTGTTAGTTGCAGGTGAAGTTGAAGATTGCTCCATGGTGAACATGATTATGTTGGGATATCACAATATCTCTTATTTAATTAATGCATCTATATCTTTGGTAAAGGGTGGAAGGCTCGGCCTTTTGCCTGGTATTTTGTTCCACTCTTGCCGCCCTAGTTTCCGTCATACCGGTGTTATGTTCCCGGATTTTGTGTTCCTTACGCGGTTGGGTGATTTATGGGACCCCCTTGACAGTTCGCTTTGAATAAAACTCCTCCAGCAAGGCCCAACATTGGTTTTACCATTTGCCACACCACCACCTACATTTCCCTTGGGAGTAATTAACCCAAGGGTCATCTTTATTATAGCCCCCTCGGGCCAATGCTTGTCTAAGTGTTGGTCCGAACTAGAGCCCTTTGCAGCGCCCCCTCAGGGAAACTTGAGGTCTGGTTTTAGTTGTACGGATTGCTCATCCGGTGTTGCCCTGAGAACGAGATATGTGCAGCTCCAATCGGGATTGTCGGCGCATCGGGCAGTCTTGCTGGTCTTGTTTTACCATTGTCGAAATGTCTTGTAAACCGGGATTCCGAGTCTGATCGGGTCTTCCTGGGAGAAGGTATATCCTTCGTTGATCGCGAGAGCTTATCATGGGCTA
This sequence comes from Triticum aestivum, assembly GCF_018294505.1. Lineage (NCBI taxonomy): Eukaryota > Viridiplantae > Streptophyta > Magnoliopsida > Poales > Poaceae > Triticum > Triticum aestivum. The sequence continues at coordinate 533,607,715 of NC_057810.1, read as the reverse complement.
AGTTGGGACACCCCTGCAGGATATATACTTTCGAAAGCCGTGCCTGCCGTTATAGGCAGATGCGAATTTGTTAATGTTCGGTTGTAGATAACTTGACACCAGATCCAAATTAAAACGCATCAACCGCGTGTGTAGCCGTGATGGTCTCTTTTCGGCGGAGTCCGGGAAGTGAACACGGTTTTGGGTTATGTTTGACGTAAGTAGGAGTTCAGGATCACTTCTTGATCACTACTAGCTTCATGTCTGTTCCTTTTGCTCTCTTCTCGCTCTTATTTGCGTTTCTTAGCCACCATATATGCTTAGTCGCTGCTGCAGCCTCACCACTTTACCCCTTCCATTCCCTTTAAGCTTTGCTAGTCTTGATACCCATGGTAATGGGATTGCTGAGTCCTCGTGGCTGACAGATTACTACAACAACAGTTGCAGGTACAGGTTATGCGATGATCATGAGGCGAGAGCGATGTTTGCTTGTCTTGGAGTTCTTCTTCTGCTTCTTCTTCGATCAGGGGATAGGTTCCAGGTCGGCAGCCTGGGCTAGAAAGGTGGATGTCGTTTGAGTTTCTATTTGTGTTTCATCCGTAGTCGGATGATGCTCTTTTGTATTGTGATGTTGTATTCGTGTGGCATTGTATGCCTTATGTATGTATCCCCATCTATTATGTAATGTTGATGTAATGATATCCACCTTGCAAAAGAGTTTCAATATGCGGTTCTATCCTTGGTGGGACCTTCGAGTCTCTTTAGGATAGTATCGCATATTGGGCGTGACAGTCAAATTGCAGCCCTAAGCCGGTTTATCAGCTGCTTGGGACATAAGGCGTTCCCGCTTAGATGTTGAAGAAAACAGAAAATTTTGTCTGCAGAGATGCGGCTAATGTGGCGTTTGAGGACTTGAAGAGACAGCTGGTTGAACCGCCAGTTCTTGCTGCTCCGGTTGATAAGGAACCCATGTTTATTATACATAGCTGCTAATGCTCGGGCTGTCAGCGTAGCCATTGTGGTCGAACGCAAGGAGGCTGGGAAGGAATATCCGGTTCAAAGGCCGGTTTATAATATCAGTGAGGTGTTAATTGAGTCAAAGCAAAGATATCCGCATTGGCAGAAGCTTGTGTATGGGGTTTTCATGGCAAGTCGGAAGCTTAAATAGTACTTTTAGGGCCATCCCATCACAGTGGTGAGTTCTGCTCCTTTGGGGGATATACTCCAGAACAGGGAGGCAACTGGCCGGGTTGCTAAGTGGGCTATTAAGCTTGGACCACACGATTTGAAATACATGCCTCGTACAGCCATCAAGTCCCAGGATCTTGTGGATTTCATCAACAACTGGACTGAGTTGCAGACACCAGAAGACAAACCGGCCAGCACATACTGGACTATCCACTTTGATGGGTCCAGACAGTTGGAGGGCTCAGGGGCTGGAGTTGTCCTTCCCCTTGAGGTGATAAATTTGTTATGTTCTCCGCTTAATGTTTCCTTGTACTAACAATGCAGCTGAGTATGAGGCCTTACTCCATGGTCTCCGTGTGGCCAAGGAAATGAACTTAAGCCGTGTTCTCTACTTTGGAGATTCTGATCTGGTGGCTCAACAAGTTTCTGGGACTTGGGACTCTAAGGATCCCCTCATGGCGGCTTACATGCGAGAGGTGGATGGTGTGGCTGGTCACTTCAAAAGTTATCAGGTTGAGCACATTGATCGGTGGAAAAACACAGCAGCAGATGCTTTGAGCCGGCTGGGGTCTCAATGTAAACCGGTGCCGCCCAATACCTTTCTGGATATCTTGCATAACCTGTCTCTAAAGTTGCCCACAAAGGAAGATTTGGCTATTCCTGATCCGGAGGCACAGTTAGTTGCCGCTTTACACATAATTCTGGATTGGACGGTTCCATATCTGGCGTATATGAACCGGGGCGAGTTACCAGAAGATGAAGTTCTATCCAGATAGATAGTCCGGCGATCCAAGTCCATGGTTATTCACAATGGCGAGTTAGACCGCTGATGTGTTTCAGGCGTATTCCAACGTTGTATTTCTCCTGAGGAGGGCCAAGACATCTTGCGTGAAATCCATGAAGGCGATTGTGGTCACCATGCCGGTTCAGAATCCCTAGTTGCTAAAGCTTTTTGTCATGGTTTTTACTGGTTGACGGCTCATGCCGATGCTGAGGACCTGGTAAAGCGGTGTGATGCTTGTCAGAAGTTTTCACGCCGAGCTCATGTTCCGGCTCAAGAGCTACGGATGATTCCAATAACTGGGCCGTTTGCTACTTGGGGGCTTGATGTGGTGGGTCCTTTTAAGCGGTCCAAGGATAAGAAGACCCACCTCTTGGTGGCGGTTGACAAATTTACTAAGTGTGGTGAAGCGGAGCCAGTAAGCAAATGTGACGCAGCCACGGCGGTTCAATTCATCAAGAAGGTGATCTTCCGTTTTAGTTTTCCACATAGCATCATCACAGATAATGGCACAAATCTTTCTAAAGGTGAGATGGAGGTATTTTGTCAACGAGAGCACATCCGGCTTGATGTAGTGTCCGCGGCTCACCCCCAGTCTAATGGTCAAGCTGAGAGAGCTAATCAAGAAATCTTGAGGGGTATCAAGCCCCGGCTTATGGTTCCTTTGAAGCGGACGCTGGGTTGTTGGGTGGAAGAATTACCATCTGTGTTATGGAGCATAAATACCCCCCCAAACCGATCTACGGGTTATACACCTTTCTTCATGGTTTACGGGGCAAAGGCAGTCCTCCCAAGTGATATTCATCATGATTCGCCCCGGGTTGCCAATTATGTTGAAGCGGACAATTAGCAAGCATGCCAGGAGGCACTGGACCTGTTAGATGAGAAGCGGGACATGGCTTTGGCTCGTTCAGCGGTTTATCAGCAAGACCTGCGGCGTTATCACAGCTGCCGGGTTAAAACAAGAACCTTTCAAGAAGGCGATTTAGTGCTCCAGCTCATCCAGGATCAGACCGATATGCACAAGTTATCCCCACCTTGGGAAGGGCCCTTTGTGGTCAGCAAGAATCTGCACAACGGATCATACTACCTCATTGATGTTCGAGAAGACTCATGCAGTTCTGAGGAGGAGACCCGGCGATCGTGGAACATAGCTCTCCTTCGGCCTTACTACACCTGAGCTATAGGCTCCTCTTATGTACATATTTCGACAATGTATATATTATGATCAATATAACAAACCGGCATCCTTGCTATAAGCAGGGCCTCTGCCGTTTTTTCCAATATCTTTTGATCACATGGGGGCTTCAGCTGACAAAGCAGAGTTCTACCTGTTAAACCGGCTATCATGCCACAATACAACTTGGGAGCTTCACACCCAAGGGTCCAAAGAGAGTCTGGATGCTATGCCCAGCTCAAACATAGGCACCCATTGAGCACAGCTCACAAAGTTACTTTGGGGCTCTTTGTGCACTGCAACAAAGAGTGTGAAAGGACCCTTGTAATATGCTATAAAGCATGGCTTGGAAGCCTGGTGTATTCACCTCAAACCCCGGGTTAACCTGCCTTCATCAAGTAAGCCACTCCTATCCAGGTAATCCTGGCATGACCCGCCGAACGTTTGACAAGTCAATCTTATACAGACCCTAAACTTGTCAAAGTTAAAACGACGATTGGTTAGTTGGAGGTCCATCTTAAAAGGCTTTGTCAAATGGTTAAACTCAGCGGCTCGGCAGCCCATGAAAAGCCTCGTATTTGGGCCTGACAGCCCTTGAAAAGCCTCGACTACACGATTTTATTTGCCTTTGTTAAGATTTTTCTTCTTTGGTAGTATTTTATGATTGAACCGGTGTTTATTGACCTGGTATGGCTATCAGTCATTCTAAATAGCTCTGTGTTTGTTAACCCGGCTTGGTGGTCAACTATCAGTTGTCAGATCATATTCATTATTAAACCGGTATTTCATAACCCGGTCTGGCGTTGACTACATGTCGCCAGTATGATCATCCGGTGTTCATCGCAACCCGGTGTGACTTAATACACACCAGCACTGCATAGTGGGAGTTATGGACACTAAAAAAGTTGGGTGTTCACCCTTACTGCAATGAAGTTGGTAAACCAACAGCATAATTTCATATCACAGGTATGATCTATTTTTGCTATTTTTGCAACCTTGGTTACCTACCAGGGTTTGTATTGGGCATTATGACCCGTCCGGCGATAAACCGCCCGGACAGATCTTTTTTATGCAGACACAAGGATTGCATAATATTATGAAAATATATAAGTCAGCGCCACAAATATCATGGCGGATGAAACATAGTCATATATCAGTGCACGATGGCAGCACATCAAAGTATGCCAACTAGCCTATTACAAGGCACTTTAAGGCCCAAAATAACTGATTGTTCTTTACACAGAACACAATCTGTGAAAATCAACCAGGTTGCCGGATTAAGACGTGAGGTTGATGGATCTTCTAGCGTTGTTTCAACCTCCTCCTCCCCACCCAGTGGCTGGAAGTCAACGGTGGTCCAGTCAATCCGGGTTAAAGCTTGAAAGACAGCCTCTTCACTTATAAGATTGGACGGTTCAACGTCAGGGGAATAAGTGTGCTTACGGATAGGCGGGATAAGATTTTGCACTTCCTTCATAGCAGTGTCAATCCGTTGGTTGTTTGCATCATAGAAGGACCGATGAACAGACAAGTTAGCCTCTTCCGCAAATTGGCTTGATAGCGGACGCATCTCCTTTGTCAGGGCTTTGAGGGTGTCATTATCAAATGCTGACCCGTTTTCTTGTTCACTTGGAGAGCCCTTGGTGATATCAACTGGATGCAGGTCAGCTATCAATGCTTTGGCCCAACTCGGTGCTAACAAAGCGCCAGCCCTAGCAGCAGATCATTTCATTTCTTCTATCTGCGCCGGCATCATCGACAATTTGGCTAGTGTATCCTTGATCAACATTGGTGCCGGTTTGTTGTATGAGACTACGAAGATAACCCGTTGGGCACCGGTATACAGTTGCTCTATCAATGTATATGCTGCCTTCAGTTTCATCCGCATGTCAGAGCCCAGATGAGCAATACGGCTACCTGTAACGGTTTAAGAATTCGTTATTAAACCGGATATTTTAGAGATGGTTAATCAAGCTCTGTACACAAGGTACTTACCAAATATCGCAGACGTCATAGCATTTACTTGATGTTTCAATCCGGTTAGCTCTTTTGCCACCGGTTTAAGAGCTGCCTCGGCGTCTTCAGCCCGCTTCAACAAAGCAGCCTTTTCAATTTCCCAGTTGGCACGTTCAGTCTTGAAACCATATTACAGTTGTTCCATGGTTGTCAAAGCGCCTGTCAGTTCATCTTTGGCCTTGGAGGTCTCTGCTTGCTGGCACTTGATATTCTCTTGAAGATCGGAAATTTGGGAACCTTTGTTGTTTATATCAGCCTGCAACACTCAGATGATGAAGATGCTAATACTTTTCTCAAAGTCCCAAGTATATAACCAGTTATACACTTGGCACTTGGGGGCTAATGTGGATTGCTTCTTTCCTGCTGCTTATTTAAAGTCCCAAGGCTCAATACAAGTATTAATCTTGGCACTTGGGGGCTAATGTAGATTGCTTTTTTCCTGCTGATTATTTATAGTCCCAAGGCATAATACAAGTATTAATCTTGGCACTTGGGAGCTAATGTGTATTTGATCAGAAAATAAAAATGCAAGGAAATTAACAAAATGCAGTATGGAACATAAAATCCTGGTTCATCTTCATAAGATAAACCAGCCCTTAGGGGCTACTCAGTTGAAGTGTTCTTTATCCCAAAAGTCTCGGTTTATCTTCAAGAGACAAACCGGCCCTTGGGGGCTACAATGAAGAGGATATACAGAACAAAAAAGATTAAAGTGTTTTGAAGATTACCTCATAGCGCTCCTTCATCATGTTCACCAAACCGGCCTCATAATCTCGGCTTGTGTATAGGCGGTTTAGGAATCTGGAATGGAGCTCCTGGACAGTAAGGTTAACATAGCTAGATAAATCTGTTTTCTCTTTCCCCTTGCCGATAGTAGCAAATTCTTCCTTGGGAGTATGCTTTGATAAGGCAACCGGATTGCGTGGGATGGTGTGAGCAGTACCGGTGATAATAACATCATCATCGCCACCTTTTGACGGGCTCGGCGATTGACAATATCCCTGGCTAGGCTCGGCGGATCAACAGCTGGGCTCGGCGGATCAGCAACTGGACTTGGAGGAGCAGCATGCGGGCTTGATGGATCAACATGAGTAGCCGGGTCAGCTTCCGGCGGATCAGCATCAATGTTTGACCTTGTGGGGAAGAATCATCCATGACTATATCAGTGTCTCTACTAGCGCCTTCTGGGGTCCTCTCCGGTTCAACTTCATTAGTGGCGGTACAAGTTTTGGCTTTCTTCCTCAATCGGGCTTTGGCACTACAATATCAAACAAAGGTTAGTATGGTAAACCGGCGCATGAAGGGAAAAGCTGAAGGGTAGTATACTTACCCAGCGAAGGTCTTGAAGGGAGGCAATTGAGTGGTTGATGAGTCGCCAGATGAAGAATTAGAAGTGACCTGATAATTCGAATCAGACGAGTTAAGTGGGCATCGGAAGCAACCTGCCAAGGGATAAGGTTTATTAAAAGAGGAAGAGACCTTTGGACGACGTTTCCGGTTTGGAGTGTCTGGTAAACCGGAGGAGGTGACTTGCTGGCCACTGTGCCGGGTTGTGCGACGACCCTCATGTTGTTGTGTCTTCAAAGAAAATTGTGGAACCAAATGAGCAAGAGGGTGAGAGTATTTTACTTTCCGAACTGCACGGCGAAGTTTTTGAACCGGCACATGATCTGAATCGGAGGAAAGGGAGATTACCTCTACATGGTCGGCCCGACTGGCTTCTGCATCATCCTGATAATAGTTATTGTCAATAAGGTGTATGAAAAATAAGCCAAGGGAGTCAAGTTCTACCTCTTGTTCCAATTCGTCGATATCTTCGAGCGGAACAGAGGACTCGGCGGTTTTCTTCTTGGCTGGTTTCTTGGTGACTTTGCTTTTGGCACGAGGAGCCCTTGCCGGTTTATCTTGAGCTTTCCTCTTCTAGAAGAAATCTTTGGCCTGTAAAATTAAACAAAGGATTATTATAATAGTGTTAAAACGGTGGCGGATCAAAAAGCACAAGGTTAAAAAATTTACCGCTGGCGGTTTGTTGGAGGCAAAAAAAGGACGCAGCCCAGTTTTGCTGCATTCAGCGATCGGTTTGTCTAGCATCTTCTTCACGAATCCAGTGACTTCATCATCATTCATTTCTATTTCGTGATACCAATGAGGATCCTTGATGTTGCCGGTATACTCATGCATCAACCCGGAGCAGCGGCTTAAAGGTAGGATACCCCATGAAACCCAGCAATGAACAAGGTCAATACTGGTTAAGTGGTTTGCAAGGAAGGCCCGGAGCTTGGCAAGTTGAGGTGGATAAGTCTGTCATTCTTTGGCAGTGAGCCGTTGAGGCAGTGGATGGCCATTGCTGAGCCAGAGAACACGGTAACCCGGTAAAGGGTTTTCTTAAGTAGGAGCAGTGTTCTGACAATAAAACCATGTTAGGTTCCAGTCTTTGGGGTGGCTGTGATGCTTGGCATGAGGGTAATCAACTTCTTTCCTCTTCTGGATCGAGACTCCACCAAGTTCAGTGTTGGGACCGTCAAAGAATTCAGTTTGGCGGTTTAGATGGAATAAGTCCCGGAAGAGCTCAACAGATGGTTCTTCTTGAAGGTAAACTTCACAGAATACTTGGAAATTACATATGTTGGACATAGAATTCGGTCCAATATCTTGTGGATGGAGTTGGAAGCTAGCAAGTACATCCCGGAAAAACTTTGATCCGGGAGTGCTAAATCCTTGGTCTAGATGCTGCATCAACACAATCACTTCTCCATCTTGAGGCTCAGGAGGGCATTTAGGGCCAGGGACTCGCCAATGAAGGACATTTTTCTTGGCCAAAGCGCCAATCAGAACATATCCATTGAGTTGCGTCTCTGTAATCTGGGAAGGAACCCAGTCGCAAGCGGCGAATTGCTTGGTCATTTTGGAAAATAAACTGTAAAAGAAATGTGAAGGCCGGTTTACGACTCGAGGTTGATGTGGACTAACCGGTGTTAAACCGGGGAATTTAATCAGGGTATACATGTAAGGTAAACCGGAAACTACTACTCAAGTCATGATGGCAGTTTAAGTGAGGGCTAATGGTGTCTGGCGGATTATCAAATACTTAAGATTAAACCGCCTTTAACGGAAGAAGCAGATCTGAAATCTACTAAGTGTTGTAGAAACAAGTTTCGCAAGATGGTGATATAATTTTGGATCTATCGTGGTTCAGTAAAGAAATTTTTCTGAGCCCTACAATGGCGTTAAGCGGAACAGAGAAGGTTAAGATGAGGAGCTATCCAGGAGCGGCAAGATGTCGCAGTACGGCAGATTAGAACTACGGATCCAGCCGCAAAAGGAGACTCTCAGGCCTAGCTAGATTCAGTAAGATGATAAAGGAAAAGCAGATAAGCGCTGATGAACACTGATGAACACTGAAGAAACTTTGAAACCCTAATGAAGATTTAATAAGTAAAGGGAATATTTACCAGGGCCACGCAGCGGTGGAGGAGTGTCGAAGATTTCTGGTACAAATAGGTTGATGCAGCGGCCTAGTCGGTGCAGGGTGAAGGGTCGACGGCGGAGGCGATGCTGGAGTGCTTCGGGGTCGCGAGGAAGAAGACGATGTGAAGAGGCAAGGGGGGAAATGGAAGGACCCCCGATCTTATTTATAAAGGAAAGGGGATAAGCGGCAGGCGCGAGAATCGAGGGGCCTGAAGCGGCAAAAGGGGGCGCAGCTGTCGCCTCGATCTTCAGGAATTAATTAAATGAAGAGAATCTTTATTATCTTTTTATACAGAGATGACGTCATGACGATTCACTGCAGTGTTCAAAAGATGACGTCATGGCGGTTTACCAAAGTTTACAGGGAGAAGACAACATGGCGGTTTACGAAGAATCATTAGAAGATGTTCACGGAACTTTTCTAAGTATTGAAGATTGACATGAACAGGTTCAAATCAATCTGGGGCCTAATATTGAAGATATAACTACTGAGTGTAAACCGCCTAGGAGGGGCTGGTTCACGCTCAACTACACTGAAGCCCATGAAGACAAACAAGATGGCGCTTTACTGATAAGGCTTAGAGGCCTAGAGCCCAGAGGCGGATTAGGGCCCATAGTGGTAAACCGCCATAGTTGTATAACTTGTATTGTAAGTTAGGGAAAGGGAGACACCAAGCCGGACACTTGTATGAGCCAGCCTCGGGACTCTGTAAACCGCTCGGGCGTCAACCTATGTATATAAGGGATGACCCGGCGGCGGTTCAAAGGATAAGAAACAACAACTCGAGACTCGGGCAAAGCATATTCTCTCCCTGGTCATCGAAAACCCATCAATTCCATTACAACTAGACGTAGGCTTTTACCTTCATCGTAAGGGGCCGAACTAGTATAAAACTCTCGTGTCCTTTGTCCGGTTTAACCCCTTCAAGTTAATCTCGTTGCGATGGCTCCACGACTAAGTCCTTCCGGTAGGACATTTGATGTGTTAATTCCACGACACAAGGGCTCGGCTTTTGATCTCATTGGATATTCTGACTCTGACTATGCTGGTGATCGGGTGGATCGCAAGTCAACATAAGGCACATGTCATTTCCTTGGACGATCCTTGGTATGTTGGTCCTCGACGAAGCAGAACTGCGTATCACTCTCTACTTCTGAAGCTAAGTACATTGTTGCTGGTTCTTGCTGTTCTCAATTGCTATGGATGAAGAAAACCCTCAAGGACTATGGCATCAATGTGAAGAATGTGCCACTATACCGCGACAATGAGAGTGCTATCAAAATTGCTCACAACCCAGTTCAGCACTCGAAGACAAAGCACATCCAGATTCATCATCATTTTCTTTTTGACCATGTATTGAAGGGCAACATCTCCATCGACCATGTGAACACTGAAGATCAGCTCGCAGATATCTTCACTAAGCCCTGGGATGAGAAGAGATTTAGCAAGTTGAGGTGTGAGCTAAATATCTTAGAATCTTTGAATGTTATTTGAAAAGGACACACATCCTAACACTTATGCAAAATTGATGACTTAGATGTGCAACACATGAAGTAACATCTTTCTACAATCAATGAAGACTAACCCTCTAAGTGTGAAGAAATTGACGAAGAATTCGATTCTCAGAACCCTATGACAATTGTACACGGTGTCTGAAATCATGATTCTTATGCCGTGGGTTACGCCACCAACCAAAATTGAAAATCTTCAATTAAAGTTTTTGCAATTTCTTCAATTTTCAAATTCTTCAACTTTGCAATTTCCTCTACAACATTCACTTATTGCTAATTATCCAAGCTACTTTTTCATCTAAGTGAACGTGATCAGACCCTTTCCCCCTCTATGCTAAACTCAACCCAGTTTGTTCACAAATTCTTCATGTGCGTTCTATTTGAAACCCGTTAAAAATCTTCACTGCGTCCTTGACAACTGAAGAATTTGTGAACGAAACGTTAAAATTTTCATATCTAATTTTTCGGCTTTTGCCGCTCAAATCCTTCTGCATCCCAAGACAGGATTAATCCATTCACCCATGATATAACACGATCTCCACCTCTCATTACGTGGGTGACACATGTCGCTAGGATAGCACGGGTCAGGGGCACGTTCAACCAATTTCCTTGGACGAGCGATTTTTCACTTCGGCTATAAATACCCCTCCCCTTTCTCTGAACTCATTTAATGCGCTCGATCTCACTCCCTCGCTCGAGCTCTCTGACCTAGCACCACCGCTACATTCCATCATCGCCGGTGAGGAAGAGCTTCACTGCCTCCTCGTCACCGTCGTACTCGCGCCGCGGAAATCTTCACCTCCGCCACCGCCATACACTACAAAAAAATACACTTCTTTGATGATACGTGTTTGTCATAGTAGGCCACGTTTTCTGTCATGCATGTACATCCATGACGATTTTATGACAGAATCAAGATAGTCATACCTGTGCTGTCGTAGAAGTGTTCCATGACATTACCAAAATTATCATCACGGAAGTGTCCACCTCCATGACGATAAATCGCACGTCATAGAAGTGCTTTCATCAAAGGTGACCGACACGTGGCATTCACCGTAACGGGATGTTGTTAAGCTATCGAGTCTGGTTTTGGATCCAATAACTCCCTAACAGCCACGACCAATGCCGATTTTCCACGTGTAAAATTCTCATTGGCTGACGGAACCACGTGTTGCCTCATCGTTGGGACAGATTGTCGGCGGAAAATGACACCTATGGATCACAAGAATCCCTACTACAGTTGCGGGGCGCGGGGTTGGGAGAAGAGCAGGATTAGTAATCAGCACCAGATCGTTTACCCAGGTTCGGGCCGCGAGGATGCATAAAACCCTAGTCCTACTTGGTGGATGTATTGTGTGTTCTTGAGCTCTTGAACTAGTTGTGGGCGCTGTGTCATTCGAAAGAGCCGAATCCTTTTCCTGTATGCCATGGGCCTCCTTTTATAGGCGAAACGTCTTCCACAGTGGCACACAAGAGGTGCAAAGGCCTACAGTGTTGTGAGCTTCTCACTCGTATTACAGGAAAAGATGCATTTACCGCGTAGCTTAGGTGTCCCTTCGCTTTATCGGGGACGGGAGCGAGCTCGTCCCGTCCGTCGCTGCTCCTCCTCGCTTCGACATGCTCCATGGCCAGCGATGCATGCGGTGCCATGTAGGCAGGCAAGAAGCTGAGGTGGTGCGGTGGTGGAGCCTCTACGAAGATCTGCATGCTGCCACGCAAGCATCTGCTGAGTTGGTCTGGAAGCTGCATGTTGCCACGAAGGTGCCTGCCCAGCTGGTTGTGCTGGCAGCTGCATGAGAACGGCGGTGGGGATATGGTTGGTGCTGGCCTGGCAGCGGCCCCACTGTCGCCTTCGACAAGGGTCTTACCGGGTGGCCCGGCAAGGGTCTTGCGGTGGCGCGCTGTCGTCCCCGGCAAGGGTCTTGCCGGGGGTCTTGTGGGTTTTCCTCGGTAAGGATCTTGACGAGGATTGTTGCCCTCCAATCCTTATCTGATCTTGAATATTCTTTGTCTTCATAAAGATCTGCATGCCACCATGGAGGTGCCTCCCGAGCCCTGGTCCAACGTAGTTGTTGGCGTTGGAGACCGTGGGTTCGACGGTGGCTCACTCCGCTGGTGTGGGTGAGCCGCCCCGGCAAGGGCCTTGCCGGGGCTGCTGAGGTTGCCCCCGACAAGGGTCTTGCCAGGAAAACCTGCTTCGTCCATCTGCACTTTGTGTCCTTGGTCCTTGATGTTACTCTGTTCACCTTGTGCCTTCTGCTTCTCTCCGTCTTCCCTCCTTTTCCCAGATATGTGCGACCATAGTGCGTGGCTTCAACTGCCCATGGACAAGTAAAGGGATCAAAAGGAGAACCCCTACTTTTGTACACCGACAGGAGCCCCCGGGCCTGGGCCACACATAAGCGCGACACGTTGTTGGGCCAGGCCCAGAACGGTGCGCGGGCAGGCGGGGCGGATTTTACCATGGTAACTATTTCGTCCGCTGCACTTCCCCACGACCCGCGTTGAACGCGCGTCGTGAAGGAGTGTGCGTGATGTGGGAGGCATGCGTGGGATGGTTCCCGCACGCATGCATCGTATCGCAGTGAATGGGAAAGGAGGCGGCCCGAGCCTTCCCCGTAAAAAGGAATAACCGCGGGCGTGCTGCTCACTTTACCCCCCTCCTTGCATCTTCTTCGATCTTAGAACCGCCGCCCCTTTTCTTCCTCCTTCTCGAGCCCCCTGCCTTCGTACACCGTCACTGTACTACCACCATCCTCTGCTCTCTTGCCTCTCGCAACCGCCATGGTGCCCAAATCCACCAAAAGCAAGGGGGCGGCTAAAGACGCCGGGGCGGCGGAGCAGACGGAGAGCGAGCTGGTGGCGACACGGGCGCAGTTCGCCTACTTCCCCTTGACGGTTGACATGTCCGAGCTCTGGAAGTTCTTCAAAGATCCGTGGGGGTGAAGACGGGAGGAGAGAAGACGGGGCATCCAGCCACGCACGTCGTTCCCGCCAACGTTGGCGCCGCCCCAAATCGGTACCCCTTCTTCGTCGACTACTTCTCACGCGGGCTCTCTCCCCCTTTTCTGATTTCTTCAAGGACATCATGCACACCTACGGCCTCCACCTTCTGGATTTCACTCTAAATGCCATGGCGTGCATGGCTCTCTTTACGCACCTCTGCAAGGGCTTCGCCGGGGTGCACCCCAACACGGCGCTCTTCTGCCACTACTTCTCCCCTCGGATCCAAAAAGGGGGCACCATCTCTGGCTGTGTCGCCTGGATTCCGAGGGCCAAGGGGGCATACCCGGATGGTGCCATGAAGGAGATGTGGAAAGAGTGGCGGGGCCGGTGGTGCTGGATTGAGGAGAAGAACCCGCCAGCATTCTACGAGGTTCGCCAGGAGCCGCCAGTCCGTGGAAACGATTGGGGCGACGTCGATGCCGACGACGCGAAGCTCACGATCTCCACCACCAGGATCCTTCGGCTTACCCTGGCCGGGCTCACCCTCAAAATGATCGGGGCAGACTTCATCCTCCGCCGAATTTCTCCTCTGCACGACAAGGGGAGGCCGGCCTGGCTTTTTGTGAATGCAGCTGACATCATGAGGCTCCGCCCTGGCCTCGACCACAACCTAACGGTGCTGAGGCACGCCCATCTCTGCCAACGGATTTTTCAACTCGAGGTCAGTGACATCAGCGAGGTTGAGTGGTCCGGCAAGGTTGCAAGGGCTGCCGCGAAGGCCGGAAAGGTTGCCAAAGAGGCCGTTTTCAAGTTGCCGGTGGGAGTGGTCCCACTGTGGAACAATTCTCACCGGTCCGAGATTATCGCCATGATGCCGCTCTTTAATGCGCACGGCCTCGACCCGAGCTGGGTCGAGCCGGACGAGCTCAAGGTGCAGGAGTTCTTCGACACCTTGCATGAGGTGTACGTCACCGCCGAGATGCGGCTTATCTAGGACACCTCTCCGGCGGAGCTAGACTACATCGCCGCCAGGGTGGAGGAGGCGAGGCTTGCCGAGGAGGAGGCAAGGCTCATCGAGGAGGCCGGCAAGGCCGCGGCGGAAGCGGAGGAAGAAGAGCTCGCCCGGTGGGCGACAGTTGCTGGGGAGACCAACAGCGCCGGGATCGGGGCTTCCCTCATCGAGGACATGGTCGAGGAGTCGTCGGAAGAGGAGTGTGAGTGGAAGAAGATCACAACCGCCAACCCTCCAATCGCTGGAAGAGGGCGAGTCCTGCGGTGGGCCACCTCTGGCGAGCCGGTCGGCCCTGACCGGGTCGCGCAGCTATGGCAGGCTCAGTAGGCGCATGTGCGCCATACGAGGGCGATGGCGACGAAGAAGGAGGCGAAGGCCGTGGCGTCAAAGAAGAAGGCATCCGTTTCTTCGTCGTCCAAGCGCGTCCGGACGCCATCGCCTCCCCCTTCGCCGGCAGGCATCGGCGCGGGGATCATGTTTGACTTTGGGCCCCTCAGCCCGGAGAGGAAAAGGAAAGCAGTAGAGGAGGTGGAGGAGGAATAGTAAGCTCTTCTTTCTCCCTGCTCTCTTTTTTTCTTGTTCCTCCAATGGTGCCGCCCATTCTAAAGTATGCTTATCTTGCAGGGATGTGGAGACGCTGGCCCAGAGGGCGAAGAGGGCTAAGATTTCAACAAGCGGCTAGCCCTCGGCAGGCACCTCCAGCACGCCACTGGTGGTGTCGAGCAGCCCGGACAGCAGCCCCCAGCCCAGCCCCTAGCGTGAGTCCATCAACCATCCTTCGTCAATGCGCGCCATGCACGATGCTTTGGTACTGACCATGCCGTGGATGTAGGAGGGGAGCAACATCTAGGGGAGCCGCAGAGGGCTTCTCCCAACGTGCCGCTCTCGTCGACCACACCGCCCCGACGGGCGTCCCCGGCAAGGGCACCAATCGCCGAGGCCATGCACACGGAGGAGGAGGAGGAGAACACGGGCGCCGGTGGCTTCGCCTCGATGCCAAACCTCGGCGGAGAAGGAACTTCCGCCTCTCGGCCCAGCATGGGTAAGGTACTCGCCCTCCATTTCCGCTTGCGTTCTTTCTTTCTTCTTTTCACTGGCTTTTGATCTTGGCTCCGCCCTGCCCCTTTGTTGGCATTTCATACTTCTCCTCGATGGACCCAGAGGACGTCGACACCGTCGTGAAGGACGTCGCCAAGGATGCCGCAGCGTAGCACGAGAAGATCGCTGCTGAGGAGAGCACCAAGAGCGTTGCTGAGGACGCCGCCAAGGGGCCCGCCGAGGAGCCCGGCAAGGGTCCTGCTGGGGAGGCCGACAAGGTCGCTGCCGAGGAGGTGGCGTTTGACGACCTGCCCTCCTCCTCCGCTGCCTCCGGCTCCGGCAGGTACTTCAGGGTGAGCGACGACCTCTTCGTCCACCTCCTAGGCGCGTCGAGCACCATGGCTCCCCTTGAGGGAGAGGCGTTCGACGAGGAGGTGCTTGCCACTGCTGGGCTTGAGGTCGTCGATGAGCCGGGTGTTGGTGGCGACGGCTCCCAGGAGGAGCGACTGCTCCAGGCCATGGGTGCCATCTTCCGGAAGCTCGAGGCGCTCCATCGCACTTGTTTGTACAAGGCCAAGTCCAGGACGGTGGTGGTGGAGAAGGCGGAGGCGGACTTCAAGGGGCGCGTCGCCGAGGCGCGGGACTGGTTCCGCCAGGCTCAAGACGAGCTGAAGGCCGCCCAGGGCAAGCTGGCCAAGCGTGACGTGGAGCTCACCATGAAGCGGGCCGACATTGAGAAGGCCCAAGAGACGGCGAAGAACTTGGCCGCCGAAGCCGAAGTCATCCGGACCCAGCGCGAGGCCGCACTGAACTCCCAGGAGGAGGATCTTGCCGCGCGCGAGGAGAAGCTTGCCACCACGCTCCGTGGAAAGGATGAAGAGGTGGACAAGCTCGTTGTACACCGGACCCAAGAGCTGGAGCAGAGGCATCAGGAGGCACTCGATGCCCATGCTCTGGTTCACGCCGGCAAGGTAAAGGAGCTGGAGGAGCAAGCTTTGAAGCCGTCCATGGAGAGGGACATGCTCAACGGTGCCCTGGTGGAGGCGCAGGGCGCGGTCGTCAGCAAGGCCAGAGAACTCCCCGAAGCCAATAACTACATCAGAGACATCAAGCTGAAGCTGGGGGATCTCGAGAAGATACTGTCGGAGGCCAAAGCCCGAGAGGGGATCCTAACCAAGGAGCTGGAGACCGAGAAGTAGTTGCAGATGAACGAGACCGCCAACCTTAACGACCACATCGCGGGAGAGAAGCGTTGACTCGAACGCCTTGCCGCCGTTGCGAACTCGGCTGCCACGCAGCTGGGCACCATGGGGATGTCGGACATGAGGTACACCCCGGAGACGAGCATGGGCCCCAACGCCAACCTGACCCTGTACTTTGAGAGGGTCGTCGGTGCCCTACAGTGGCTTCACTCCAACGAGGCGGCCTCCCTAGCCGAGGAGTCCCGGATGCTCTGTCGGGGTGTCATGACCAAGGTACTTGCCAAGATAGCGCACTGGCATCCTGACCTCGACTTCGAAGCCACGCTGAAGAGCTTGTAGGATGATGCTGACATCGCGGTGCTCAATGAGCGTATCAAGCCCATCCTCAGCCGCATCGACGAAATCAAGAGGTCGGAGGGCCAGTGCCGGGACTAGGCACCCCGTTCCTTATTGCCGCTGCAGGTTCATGACCAAGACAATTGCTATCTTTAGTTAGAACCACGACGGCAATTTATGTAATATAACTCTGCAGTACTCCTCACATTATGCATGTTATTTTCCTGTTCGATTTTCCTTTGTATGTCCACCCTACGTTAACTGGGTTGGCTTGCCGGCGCGTAAACCCAGGGCGGCGTCTTTAGGATGGATCCCCATTAGCCTGCCGGGTGCGCTTGCTGCCGGGCGAACCACCTTACCTCCCTTAGCGCGGTCGCTTGATCTGTCGAGCTTGACTCGAGTCAGAGTCAATAGCGTTGCCGATGGTGGAAGGCTACCCTACTGCTCTCGCAGTGGCCGCTTGAACTGTTGACTGGACTCGAAACAGAACAAGGGCGCTGCCAATCGTGGGAGGGCCCCTTTGCGTACAGGTTTTCCATACATAGGCAGCATCTCCAAGGACGATAACCTTATATTAAGGAGAGAGTTTAAAGTTGGCATGACTTAGCTTTTCCATCGCCGCCCTGGCATCCTCCATGCTCGCAGGCAGCACCACTCTCTTCGTTGCCTTCTCCGCGGGAGCTGTGGCGATGAGGAACTGCTAGGCGAACTACTGGACCAGATTCTCACAATTGTGCTCCCCTCCCTGGCACGCCAAAGATGTTGGTGGAAAACGACACCTATGGGATCACAAGAATCCCTACTACGGTTGCGGGGCGCGGGGTTGTGAGAAGAGCAGGATTAGTAATCAGCACAAGATCGTTTACCCAGGTTTGGGCCGCGAGGATGCATAAAAGCCTAGTCCTGCTTGGTGGATGTATTGTGTGTTCTTGAGCTCTTGAACTAGCTCTGGGTGATGTGTGGTTCGAAAGAGCCGAATCCTTTTCCTGTATGCCATGGGCTTCCTTTTATAGGCGAAAGGGGCTGCCACAGTGGCACATAGGAGGTGGAAAGGCCTACAGTGTTGCGAGCTTATCGCTCGTATTACAGGATAAGACACATTTAATGCGTAGCTTAGGTGTCCCTTCGCTTTATCGGGGACGGGAGCGAGGCTCGTCCAGTCCATCGCCGCTCCTCCACGATTCGACACGCGCCCTGGCCAGCAATGCATGTAGTGCCACGTAGGCAGGCAAGAAGCTGAGGTGGCACGGTGGTGGAGCCTCTATGAAGATCTGTATGCGCCACGCAGGCATGGGATGAGTTGTCCTGCAAGCTGCATGTTGCCATGCAGGTGCCTGCCTAGCTGGTTGGGCTGGTAGCTGCATGCGAACGGCGGTGGGGATCTGGATGGTGTGGGCCTGGCAGCGGCCACGCTGTCGCCTTCGGCAAGGGTTTTGGCAGGTGGCCCGGCAAGGGTCTTGCCATGGCGCGCTGTCATCCCTATCAAGGGTCTTGCCGGGGGTCATGTGGGTTTTCCTTGGTAAGGATCTTGACGAGGATTGTTGCCCTCCAATCCTTATCTGATCTTGAATATTCTTTGTCTTCACAAAGATCTGCATGCCACCATGGAGGTGCCTCCCGAGCCCTGGTCCAACGTGGTTGTTGGCGTTGGAGACCGTGGGTTCGAGGGTGGCTCACTCTGCTGGTGTGGGCGAGCCGCCCTGGCAAGGGCCTTGCCAGGGCCGCTGAGGTTGCCCCCGGCAAGGGTCTTGCCGGGGAAACCTGCTTCGTCCATCTGCACTTTGTGGCCTTGGTCCTTGACTTTGCTTTGTTTGCCTTGTGCCTTCGGCTTCTCTCCGGCTTCCCTCCTTTGCCCCGATGTGTGCAGCCATGGTGCATGGCTTCGACTGCCCGTGCACAAGTAAAGGGGTCAAAAGGAGAACCCCTACTTTTGTACACCGACACATATGTCATCCACTCATTGGACAGGAGGCGCCTATGATAGGTCGACACATGGCACGACCCAATAGTGGCCCATTCCGGTGAAAAAGGTCGGCCTAGTAAAAATTAGCAGGCCGTCCCATACAAGGCCTACTCGTGTCAGGTCCATTTAAGCCCACGGCCCATACAAGATGTGCCAATTCGGCTAGTCAATGGCCCGTTAAAGATTTGACACTATTGCAGCCCATCGTCAGTTCGAGCCCGTTAACAGCCCGGTATATTTGGGATCAATATGATCCCGAGGTGATTTTGGCCTGTTAACGGCCCATTCAAGGGATGGGCCAATTTTCAGGATGTACATCTTTCGGCCTTTTAGCGACCCATTTAAGTGTTGGTCTAATTTCCAACCCGGTGTGTCTTTCAACCTGTTGATGGCCCATAAATGAGTTCGGCCATTTGTAGTCGGACTTGAGTTTTGGCCTTTTAGCGACCCATTTTAGTGTTGGGCCAATTCCCGGCCCGATGTGTCCTTCAGCCTGTTGACGACCCATAAATGAGTTGGGCCATTTGTAGTCGGACCTGAGTTTTGGCCTTTTAATGACCCATGCCCTTCATGGTCCAATACCATCTCGGTTTCTCTTTAGAATTGCTAAAGGCCCACAACACAGTTGGTCCATTTACAGTACGACCTGACTTTCAGCCTCTTAGCGGCCCATGCCCTTCATGGTCCAGTACCAGCCTGCTGTCTCTTTCAGCATGCTAAAGGCCCACAGTATATTTGGCCCATATGTACCCCGACCTTAATAACGGCCTGTTAATGGCCCGTGAAATCAAATGGGCCAACCTGTTTCCCGCTTTGATGTTGGCCTATTAATGACCCGGGAGGTAAGAGGGCCGACCATTAACTTTTGGCCTGGTAACGGCCCATTAACTTAATGGGCCCACTAAAGTTCGTACATGTCTTTAGGCCAAATTAGATAATTTGAGCCCATTACGACGAGCAATTATGCACAGGACCAAAACTGATCAAGCAAACGTACGACATACAGGAAAAAATGTTGCACATCTAGCATATATTATAGGAAATTACATCCAGTGGGCAATCAAAGAGTGATGCCAGTGCAAATAAATGAAAAGAACCTAACGATCTACAACGTCACAATCTGCAACCTCAGCGTGGATGACGCCCATAAGCATGTGGGCAGGTTCTTGCTGCTTTGCTACATTGCCTCTGAAAACATTGATCAGTTGTTGTTGCGCATGAATGTGCATCTTTCATTCCTCCACCATTTCCATCATTGCTTCAACCATTAATTGGTTCACAAACATACATTTTTTCTGTTGCATTCGAGACAGAGGGAACTGAACAGATTCAGGTGGCGATTTTGGCAGGCTTGTATTATTGATAGTGGAGAGTGTCTCGACCACTGCATCATAACATAAATTAGGAGGGGAATCGAACAGATTAATCATGAGTTATTGCCATATTACCTGGCCTAGATTTATTGGAAAGAAACAATGGGGTTGCCTTGCTGTTTTCAGAGTTTGTCTTCTTATCTTCAATAGCCTGCACCAAATTAACACACTAGCATTGCTATCATTGGCCAAGTCAGATAATAGGAAAGCAACATTGACACAACGTACGTTTGGGCAACTAGCCTACACCAAATTAACACAATATGGCACAGCTATCATCAGCCAGGTAAGGTAACACGAAAGCAACATTGACACATTGAATGAATGGGCAACCAGAGCAGCACTAAAATTTAGTAATGTGCATGATATGAGATAGTACACTCCTGCAGCTTAGTATGCAAAAGTACCAGGCAGTTTTCCTTACAAAAATCAACGTTGGCGCCTTTAACATTTTGCTACAACTAATTTTAGATCAGATAAAGGTTGGATTTACACGATTAAAAAAATGCATGCTGATGGAAAAATATAGTAATATACAACACGTACTTACATCAGCATTGAAGCACAGAGAATTCCCACAAGATATTTTCCTCGAATACAATCCCAATGGAGGAAGTCTTCTATCGTTTAACCTTATTTTCTAAAAGAGAGATGAGTAAGAAACATGTAGAAAATATGATCAGAATGCTATATAATTTCTTGATGCGAGGATACGCACATGCTTCTTAAAATGGAGTTGACATTCTTTTGCTGGACTGGAGCGGACTAGTTCTTTGGCCACTGGAATCTGCTTATTATCAGTGGGAGTTGGGTTTCTCTGTGTTGGAGCAGTATCTATGAAAACTGGAGTTGGTTTATTATCTCCTGGCTTTTGGATCTTTTGCAAAGACCTGGTTTGTAACCCTTCAGATTCTAACATAGTCGTCTTCCCCTTGGATGCCTTATATAGAAGAATGATGCTTCAATTATAAAACATGCTACAAAAGAGATGGAATAGGTACTGAAGAATAGAAAGGCATGACATATTGACATGTATTCCTCCATCCAGAAATAAATGGATGGGTCTAGGCATATTTCAGTTCTAGATACATCCAGTTTTATCCATTTCTATGACATGTAATCTGGACGGAGGGAGTGTGATGTATGAGCTAGGGTTACGACACGATAACAGTGTAGAAAAACACCAGTTGAATGTAAAACTGTATGCTAGCAGAATACATATAGAAAAACACTAAGGCAGCATATGCATTTATGATTGGGAAACTAAGATGGCATTGCAAGAGATCACTAGAAAAACACTTCAATGTAAAAAAGAACATGGTATGGTAGACAAATGAAGTACATACTGATGAATAACAATGCATAAGATATTCAGAAGCATGATGTCCAAACTAAGCAGATGGCATTGCGATAGAGTAGAATGACAGTACTTGAATTTGAAATCATGTTATCGTGAATGGAATAGGTACTGAAAAATAGGAAGGCATGCCATATTTACATGCATGATCAGCAGGCTAAGCACAAGGCATTGCAACAGAGTAGATGCACTCCAGGACATTATATGCATGTTGTACCCATATCAAGGGCCAAGTAAGATCAATGACCTTGTGGGGTGAATAGGATTCATCATCTTTCTGCAAGTCTTGTGAAGAACTGCCTTTACATGTTCCATCATATTGGGTATCATTGACGTCAGGTTTGTTGGCCGTTACATTGCTCCGTGAGGTTATTGTGCATAAATCAGTGTGTGCAATTATATCTGACATGCATGGAAGACAGCTAGTAGTTAGATTTATGTAATGAGTGCATGTAGGAGATGACATAAATAGTAGGACTGGGGTTAACTAGCAGCAATAGGTCTCAAAAATTAAAGGGAGAACAAAGATGAAAGCTGCATAATATGTATCGTTTGTACTCGAGATTTACTATTTGACACACAAAAGTTTTAAAGAATAACATAGGTAATACTAGAAGTGGTATAATACTATAATCACCAGCCTGTGGGATAGCATTGGCTGATGGATGATAACTAAGGAACAACGTTACCTAAAGAACAAGTCTCTTAGCTGAACTATGGAACAACGTTAACTCCTGAACAAGACCCGTAAGAGATCAGCATGAATATATAGTGAAATGTGATAATCTATTTTCCATGCTTAGATGAATAACAAAGACATAAATATTGCACACAAGTAAGATGAGGGTGCAACCTATGTGGCCGCCATCCATAGGAGTGAGCATCATGTGCTGACTTGTCGATGGCCCTGCACTTGTTGTGGCTGTCCATGTCGGGCACACGCATTCGATGCAGGGAACTATTGAGTGGGGACTATAGCTCCCTTCTGGTGTATGTTTCCCTTGTTGCAGCAGTTGCAGTGAGTCGGAAGACGGTGTGGCTGAAGATGCAGAAAACGCATAATGTTAAGAACGACACATCTCTTTGATCTAAAGAAATACCCTAAGAGATCAACGGCAAGGTACGAGAGTGGTCACACGTTTGTTGACTGAAGTTTAAATTGGGGTCACAGGATTTTATTTTATTTTGGTACTGTTCGATCTACGCCGGATGGCTTGATGGCCGTCTTGTTCCTCCCGGCTGACACTGTTCGGAATCTTCCTCGAAGAGCCAGAGACCAACGGTAGAGCAGCCTGCCTCCATCGTCCTTGGCCCCAACCAAAACCCCGCTCCCCGCCCCACCATAGTGACGAGGTTGCGCCGCCCCCGGGCCAATCCACAAAGACTCGCCGTCATCCAGATTCGGCGGCGGCAGTACCTTCAACCCACACAACTCCAATATAGCCATATAAGAGCTGCTTCCGTGGCGAACTTGCGCCCCCGCACCCTTACGTTAGACACCAGCAAACCGGCAGCCTAGGAGCTCCGCCGCCTCGAGGGGTGCTGCTTCTCATTGGGAATCAATTGGCCCAGAATAAAAATTCAGACAACTGACGCCAAAATAATGTGATTTGAGATGAGGGTGCGACCTATCTGGCAGCACGGTGAAGTAGGAAGCTCCAGCTGCCGAGTCGGTGAGGCCGGCGTGGTTGTGGAGGCGACCGGCAGCAGGGAAGCAGAGATATTGCGACGGTCAACGACTATGGGGAAGTAGCACCAGGGCTCTGGACGGATCCGAAGTTGGAGCCGCTCTGGCGCCGTGAACAATGGTGGGGGTGAATCGACTCGTTTACGGTTCACACGGCCGTCGTGGAGGCAGCTCCAGCAGCACGGAGTAAGAGGCACACGGCCCAGTGCACGACAGCAAATGGACATCATCTCCGGCATTAGGGAGGAGGGCGACTGTGAATTCTGTGCAGTTAGGGGCGCCATGGAGGAG
The DNA here is from genome assembly GCF_018294505.1 of Triticum aestivum. Taxonomy (NCBI): domain Eukaryota; kingdom Viridiplantae; phylum Streptophyta; class Magnoliopsida; order Poales; family Poaceae; genus Triticum; species Triticum aestivum. The sequence goes on along the minus strand of NC_057810.1, from coordinate 533,584,389 downwards.
GGGCTGAGGTTTTGCAGCTCAAGAGAAGGGCGCTTCCAGGGAGAAGGTGATTTGGCGCCCACGAGGTATGAATGGGGAGGGAATTAGGAGGGGAGTGGAACCATGTCTTACGGACACATTTGTCTAAAATGGAGGGGCAGTTACAGTTCTACCCCTGCCTTTAGGATTCTCGGCTTGGGTCTGTGTACCGAGGGCTGGGATAGTAGAGTAACTTTGCTTCTTCCCAAATAGTGGGCGCGAGCGATTTCGAGCAAGGAGGGCGTGCTTTGAAATATAGTGGGCGCGAGCAATTTTGCGCGAGGAGAGCGTGTTTTCAAATAGTGGGCGCGGGCTATTTCGGGCGAGGAAAGGGTGTTTTTCCAACCATGGTTTATGAATTATTCGGCACATGTCATTTCGGCCGAGGAGAAGGCATGCTTGGATGAAGTTACGAACCTACCCTCAATGTACAATAGGCCAATTGATGCGTGTCCCACATAGACTGGTAATTTCGCGTCTCCCATTTATTTGCTTGGGCGAACTCCACCGAGCAGAGGGTGTTTAACAGTTCCTTAATAGTTTGGGAGAACGAGCAACCACGTCTACCTTACCAAGCCGATTCGTATCAAATTCTAAAATATTAGCTTGCCACTTCTTTTTTAGATGGAGAGATGATGCTCGGGAGTAATGTGTTTTTACATGCTCGTTGCTAGTGATTTACTATATGACAAATAGTTGACCCACTCAAAAACAGGAATCAAAACCAAAATGAAATATCTCGATTCAATGAAATAGCTCATTCACCAGGTCAAAATAGTGAACTAAATCCAAAATTGAACACCTCAATCGAGTAGCATGTTGTACAGTTTTATAGTACTCCATGAACATGTTGAAAGTCAAATTAATGAACTTGTTTGATATACGCATATCTACGTTCATGTGTGGATTGCAGACAACATGTTATCCAATCTAAATATTTGAATGCAAGTTTATCTCGAAACATGGTTTATATCAGTCTTTGATGCATAAAACGTGACCTCCCCCTCTCCCAAACTCTTGCTCTCTCTCTCTCACCGACAATCTTCAATTCTGTTGCACGCATCCAACATACAAACCTTGTTGGTCCCTCTCCCTCTCTCTCCATCTCTCTCTCTTTATGTGTGTTTGTGGGGGGGTCTTTGTAGTTCGCATGCATATATATACTCCATCTATAGGTCTCTCTTGCACACTATGTATGATTCTCTAGTCCAAGCGAGATATCTTGGGTGCACTCATCGTACGCACACAACTCGCTTGGCTCGTTTCCCGTAACTCTCTCACGCACCACTCTGTTGTCTCGGAGCTCTTCCCTCTCTCTCTCAAACTCTCCATCTACCTGGGTCACATGTACACATGCATATCTCACTTGCACTCGATAGACCCATCTAAAACTCTATATCTCTGCCTCGTTCTCTCTCCATCTCAAACGCACACACACACAATCTCATGCCTAGATAGCGAAGTATGATGGTCTCTCACTCAATTGCAGGCACACGCAGTCCCCCTATATGTATATGACTAGCTAATCTTAGTCTCCATCACAAACATGTGCCTGGTCTATCTTGATTTCTCTCAGGGCATCTTTCTATCGCGCACGCACCTCCCTCGATCTCCCACCCATATAGTCCCCTCACGATGTCGAGGGGATCTCTCTATCACAAACGCACCCTCTCTCCCTCCCAAGCATACATGTTCTCCATGTGTCCCTCTAGACCTTTGTTCCCTGTTGGCCAGAACTCTATTGGACATGTGCTATAGGGGTGTCTCTCTTCGTTGCAAACAATCACGCACTAGATATCTTCGTGTATCTCCTCACCTCGCTTTTCTATCTCGGAGATGCATGCGTGATATGTTTGCATAAGAAACAAAAAAAACACTCTCTCTAATTTATCATTTGTTGTCATTTTCTCTTTCACACACATACTCTTTTTGCACACTCACTCATTCTCCTTCACACACACTTGATCTCTCTTGACTTATGCACTCTCTTCGGTCCATAGCATATAGATTTCTTGAAAAGTCAAACATCACAAAGTTTGACCATGTACATAGAGAAAAACATTTACATCTAGAACGGCAAACATATACCATTAGATTCACCATGAGATGTAGTTTCGTATGATGTATCTTTGGTATTGTAGATATAAATAACATTTGCCAAAACCTGATCAAAGTTTCCAAAGTTTGGCTTCTAAAAAATTTACATGCACCGCATTATCAAGCGGATGGAATATCTCTTTCCCCATCTAAGCTATCTGACGCACCACTCAGCCTTATCGGGGCTCCCCTAACTCTCTCAAAGTTTATATCTCCCTGGTTCACACATACACATGTCTCTCTCACGCTACATATAGACCCATCCAACACTCTCTGCCCTTGTTCTCTCTCTATGTGACACGCACCCCCCTAAGTACCATAATCCCTCACTTCATCATAGGCGCAAGCACTCCCCCCTAAGTATGATTATCTCTCAATAGCCATCAGGTACACACGCATTGTCTCCTTCCATCCATATGTCTATCTCGATATCTCTCGGGGTATTTTCTATCGCGCGCACACCTTGTCACTCGATCTCCCACCCATGTCGTCCAATCACGATCTCCAGGGGGTCTCTCTATGACAAACATATACTCTCTCCTCCCCATGTCTGCATTTTCTCCGTACGTCTCTCTCGACCTGTCTCTCCCTTGTTTGTCAGACACCTCTTGGCCACGTGCTAGGGGTATTTCTCTCTCGGTTGCAAACAACCACACACTACCTCCTCACCTTGCTTTCGTTGTCGAAGATGCATGTGTGATATGTTTGCATAAGAAACACACGCTTTTTCTCTACTTTTATCGTGTGTTGTCCATGTCTCTTTCACACATGCACACACACTTTTTTCACTCACTCTTTCTATTTCACACACACACTCTCTCTCTCTTTCTAGTTAGGGACTCTCTCACGTCCATAAGCATATGGATGTTTTCAAAAGTCAAACCTAAGAAAAGTTTGACCAGGTATATGTGGAGAAAAATATTTACACCTGGAATGATCATTAGATTCATCACAACATGTACTTCATACTATCATTTATCTTTGGTATTGTAGTTATAAGTAATTTGTTTATAAACTTGGTCAAAGTTTCAAAAGTTTGACTTTAAAAAAATGTTGGCACTACATTATCGAACGGAGGGAGTAGCTCTTCCTCTCTCTGTTATCTCTCACGGGCCTCCCCTCTCACTCGAACTCTCTATACCAACGGATTATACGCTCACTGTGTCAGCGTATAGATTCGTATATTGTTTAGTTGACCGGTCAACCAGTCCACATGATGCCTTGTCAGCTCGTGTTCTCTATCTTCGTGTGCTGGCCCATGTGGCAGTGGGTGAAAATAAGTAAACTAGAGGCCCATATGACACGCGGTGAAGTAAACAAAGTGGAAACCACTTGGGGTAGCACCCCGCACGCTAGTAAATTGAGGGCACATTAAGGACACACTTCTTCCACATGAAGGACACACTCGCCCACAATTCACCACTGCGCGGCGGCATGCACAGAAGGACACACTCGCGCACACCCAGCAGGCCCTCCACTATTTAGGCAAAAACACGTCCCAAATTCACTTGTGATGCATTTGGCATCGAGGCCCCTCCATTGCTCACCTGGTGCCCCAATCTGGATCATCTACTTTGCTCTGGTGCCAAATTAACTCACACAATGAAAAAACACTTGCGGTGGAGAGAGAGAGGACCGAGGCAATAAAAAACATTTGCTTGGGAGAGTGAGAGGCTGGTGTAGTTGGTTTGATTGATTTGTTTATACATGTGGGTTTGTGTGCACAATGGTGCCAACTCTCTCACATTGCGAGAGCGGTGCCAAAATCTTTTGATTTGACATCGACGCGTATTATTTGGCATACTTTTGAGAAATTTGGCATCGGCCACATAGTGGAAGGCAACAAATGCCCAAGCTCTTCACGTGCTCCTAGGTAAATGAGAGGAGAGAGAGAGAGAGAGAGAGAGAGAGAGGGAATATCACTAGCCAGCCAACCCTATCGTATGAGCGAATGATATTGATACCTCTTGTTGACACGACAATCTTATACAACCAGCTGTTGTAACATGTTCTCTTCTTTTGCAGACCTGAAAGTGAAAAATGTGCTCCACTATAACAATCTCATCGAATGCCTTGATCTCCATCTTACAGAAATTGATTTGATCGACTACCGAGGAAGCACATCTGAGATTTAAATGGCCAGGTTCTTTGTTCTAAAGGCAAGTGTGCTCAAGGTAATGAGGTTTGGCATTCTCTCGCCCAACAATGAATGGCGCGCTGATCACCGCAAGCGTCTAAGCCTAAATGACAAAGTCTCTACAGAAGCTGAATTTGTTTTTGAAACATCGAGTGTCTAGAGACTCGAAAATTTATTTGCCCATTAGTGACTTGTCAGGGCGGTGGATTTTAGTTTGTACAATAATGCTGCATCCACCTAAAGTAATGAAAGTCCTTATGTAAACTTCCTAATAATTCCCTCTTCGTAGGTGCAACATTACTCCTAACATTTGTAATATCAGTTTGAAACTTTTAATACTACCGTGTCCTATTCTTGCGTTTTCAAAATCATGTGAATCAAAGAGGTCCTGAGTTGGTGATGATGGTGTGCCTGCCATCTTTCAGCAATAGCCGTCGGACCTAGATCTGATGCATACAAACCAAACTTCTCCAGTTTTGCAAAAAGATGCCCGCACTTGTTCCCTATTTACAAACAACTCCTTATCTCTCACAATCAGCCTTATCTCCTCCCCACCACCTCTAGAAGGCCATGAAAAAATCTGATGTGACGGCCGCTGCCGGTGCCCTCCACCCCCAGTCTTTGGTGTTCCGTGCAATGCACGGGCATCTACGCACGGGAAATTATGTCGAACACGGGTAGTTGTAAGAAGGCTAGCTCTACAACCATGATGATAGTGACCGTAGACGGTGAGGCTGACTATGGTATGCCGAACACGGCGCCTATACTCACGTGTCATCTCCGACGCAAAGTCTTGTCACTTCACTATGAGGAGTAGCACGTAATAATTTGACCAACGGGTAGTACAGTTCTACTATATTGGTAGTACTACTACTAATACTAGCACCATCGTCTGGATTTAGTAGTACTACCACGTCCATGTGGATTTATTATTTGACTAGCAATATCTAGTAATGCATGTCACAAAAAAAGTAATACTCCCTCTGTAAATAAATACATGGTGTATTGTTTTATTCCTATCGGTGAGAGAACTTAATGTCTTTTTGCTAATTAATAGGATTACATGCAATGAACTAACCACTGCATGTCATGTTTGGTAGTCTCAAGTCATTAAAAGCATGCACGGCCCACATCTCTCATTGGTTGATATGTCACGAAATAAGAAACGAGGAGGGAGTTAATGTACCGTGCCTCAGAGTTTTGGAAATAATTGGTTTTTGTAAGGTGACTTACACAACATTTTTGGTTACATGCATTAACATTTTATTAGTTAAATCAAAGGTCAAAACTTGGCGCAAAATGCAAAGGGGACCAATAAACCAGTAAACACCAAAGTTCTATCATTTGGCCCCAACTAGAGGTCCGGCGAGATGACTATGCACCGGCACGGAGGGCGACGCAGCTTCATTGACTTACTGCACCTGCCTTTGTTTGTATGACACATGGCCCCGACGGGTGGCTGGCCCACCTGTCATACAGCCAAAGGCAGGTGCAGTAGAGGGCCGAGGAGTAGATGGCCAACACGCACGTGAATTCAACACAGTCCGCACTTCTCATATAAAGGCTCCCCACCAGTCCAATCTAGTACGGAATCCTACGCACCTACGCACCCTAACCAAGGACAAGAGTGATCACTCCAATCGCAAGATCAGTTGACTAGAAGCTAGACCCATGGAGGCGCTGAGCGCGAGCATCACCCGGCTGTGCCAGATGGTCCACGATGCCGGCCTGCGGCCCGACACCGAGGAACGTCTCCAGGTACTACTTGAGGCTGCCAGGGCGAGGGGCCGCTTGGACGACAGCTTCATCTCCTTGTTTGACGAGGTCCTCGTCGGCTTCCTTGACAAGTTCACCATTCTCAAGAACCTCGTGGACGACCTTGACGTATGCCTCCAGCCCACGCGCCCAGGCTCTGCAATGCCAGCCACCCTCAATGGCCTCTATGGTGACAACCTCTTCGACGCACTGGTGGCCCTGCGACTGCCCGCCGTCGCGCCGGAGAATGTCCACCTCTAGGCACGGACGGAGCCAGAAAATTCCGATGGAGGGGCAAGAACAAAAAGCTTCAAAATCATAGGATATATTTGCCAGAAAAAAATCACAGGATATATGAAAAGATACCATAGTAAATAATAGGGTTTAGAACATCTAGATAGTAAATATATGTCTATTGTTCAATACTAAGAACAAATTACATTTCTATCAATTTGAATTCTGCTTTACAAGCACCAGTATCGAAGATATCGATTATTTGTTCAGAGCTAAACTTGGCTGCAAGTTCCTTCTCAATGTAAACTAGCATGCAATGGCAAAGAAAATCATCTCCCATTTTGCTTCTAAGCCGCGTCTTGACTAGTTTCATTGCAGAAAAGGCTCGCTCTGCTGTTGCGGTTGACACCAGGAGAGTTATCACCAATCGTAACAACCTCTCAACCATTGGATAATCAGAAGACTTGCCTGTCTTAACTATTCCTTTTGTTAGATCAGCAAGTGATTTGCAGCTCTTCATCTCTGGATGGTTGAATGTATCAAGCTGGAAATGTGGTAGCTTGCACTCCAACCGATCTCTTTCTTGACTAGAAAAATCTGCAGGATAGAATTTCTCCACTAGTCTGCATATCTTTGACTTGCTGAAGGCATCATGCCTCGGTTCCAATGATGAACAAAGATCTAGTAGCTCAGTTACTTGAGAACTGAATCGATCATTCAACTCTATCACTTGTTGATCTATTGCAACATTAAACACATCTACTTTGTAATGATGGATAACTGTGGTGCTGTCATGCTTATTTTGAGATTTTGTCACATCAACATACCTAAAATTAATATATATTGAAAAATATGAATTAGTTGCATGATATACACATTGATGAGTAAGTATGTAATTGACTAAATCTCTACATTGTAATTTAAATAATCATAGAGAGATAGGAAAAGATACATACTTTTGATCCATGTTCGGGATGTCAATCTCATGTTTCACACAAAAGGATTTCACATCTTCATAAACGTTGTCCCATCCATCTTCCCTTAGTTCACCAAGCAACACCTTTGTGTTAGAAACACAATCTAATGCATTTGCAATGTCCAAAGATTTATGTTGAAGTTTGAGACACAAGACATCCGTGATTTTCTTGATTCTTTCCATTAAATGTAGAATGAACACACAATCAAATGTGAGTAGGATTTTCAGGGAACCTCCAACATCACCTCTTGAGTTCCCTGTAGCTGAACGGTCAGCTGCTACACTTCTTAGCACTGTAATAGTTGCGGCAAACATCTTTAACAAACGTTTGATAGATTTTTAGTGGGAACTCCATCTCGTGTCTCTGGCCCTTTGTAAAGATCCTATTTGATTGGCCCCTCTTCCCGTGTCAAGCTCTCCCAATTCAATCCCTCTAGCAATTTCAGCAGCCTGATTTTCTAATAGCTCAGCGTTGCGTTTGGGAGCTGCACTAACAGTATTTACAATGAAATTTGCATGCTGAAAAAAATTATGGACCTCATGTACCTCCCTTGAAGCAGCAACAAGGTACAATTGGAGTTGATGTGCAAGACAATGTGTCGGTGTACAAAAAGAGGGGTACACTTTTTGTACCCCTATAACTGTGCACGGGAAGTCTGAGCCACGGACACCACCGCACTGAGCAAGGCAAGGGAGGTGAACCAAGGTAAGGCCGAAGCTCGAAAGGAGCAGAACGACGCCAAGACCAAGACCACAAAGAGCAAAGGTGACGAAGCGGACTCCCCCGGCAAGATCCTTGCCGGGGGGCGGTTTTAGGAAACCCGGCAAGACCCTTGCCGTGGCAGCTCGCCCAAGACCTACGAAGTGAATCACCCTTGAGTCCACTGCCCCCATGGGGCAAGGATTCGGGAGACATCCCCGTGGTGGCATGCAGTTCTTTGTGAAGACATTCAAGATCAGATACACACTATAGAAGACGACGACCCTTGGCGGGATCCCAGCCAAGGAAGACCACAAGTCCCCCAGCAAGAGTCTTGCCGGGGATAACAGCAGGCGCCGCGGCAAGACCCTTGCCGGGGCTACGGCGAGGCCCTTGCCAAGGACACCCGTAGGGCCACCATCGGGCCCACGCCAGTCCAAACCTCTACCACCGTTCACATGCAGCTGCCGACCCAACCAGTTGGGCAGGCACCTGCGTGGCGGCAGGCAGATCTTCATGGAGACCCACCGCTGCGCCACCTCAGCTGCCTGCCTGCCTACATGGCACCATGGGCACCGCTGGCCAGGGCGCGTGTCGACACGAAAGGGAGCGGCGACGGATGAGACTGGGCTCTCCCCCGTCCCCGATAAAGCAAGGACACCTAAGCAAGACGCATTAAATGCGCCTTGTCATGTAATGCGAGGGATAAACTCGTATCACTGTACCCTTTCCACCTCATGTGTGCCACTGTGGCAACCCCTTTCCCTATAAAAGGAGGCCCAAGGCGACCAGGAGGAGGATTCGGCTTTTTGGAGCTCCTCACGCCCCATTGCTAGCCCAAGAACACAGATAAACAAACCACCAAAGCAGGAGTAGGGTTTTACGCATCCTCGCAGCCCGAACCTGGATAAAGAACCCGTGTGCTATCTGTTTGATCCACTCTCCTCACGACCCCGCGCCCCGCAACCGTAGTAGGGATTCTTGTGATCCCATAGGTGTCGTCCTCACACCGACATCTTTGGCGCGCCACGTAGGGGGCGCAGTTGTGAGAATCGGCTCTAGCAGTTAGTTCGACGCCTCTTCATCATCATGGCGCCCAAGAAGAAGATGACGGTGGCGGTTGGCCCATCAGAAGCCGGACATCCCGTCCTGACGCGGACGAGCAGCGGACCGGTCGCAGAAAGGACTCGGGGCGCCGTTCGCAAACACCAACACCGTCCCAGTAGCCAAAGTTTGGGAGGCAGCGATGTTCGTGCGCCTGGTAACGGGCCACATGCCGCCAAATCCGAAGACGGAGCCAGGCCCTCCGCGGGTGGCGTTGGGCCTTCCAAGATCGCTGCCACCCCGCCCGAAGGCGACGCGAGGGCTTCCAAGACTCCCACGCCGGCGCCGACGGCGCGCTCCTCTCAAGTAGCGCGCGACGAACGGCGTAATCACGCCGAGGACCCGGGGCGTCGCCGCGGAAAGAGCCCCGAGCGCCACTCCCGGGATTTAGAAGACCTGCCCGCTTGCCGAGGTGCTGGTGAAGATGGCATGCGACCGCGGGGTCGTGATAGAACTCCTTCTGGCATGGTCAGAAGTCGAAGCGCGTCGCGATCCGTGTAGGTTTCGCTGCCACCAACGCCAGCAGAAGCCCTGGCGCGCGTGCAGTTACTCCTCGATTTCCCTCCCACTACGGGGAAACTCGACGAATGGAGAGCCAGTATCCGAAGCCTTGTTGCGGTGGCCAACAAAAACGAACCGAGTCCGGTGGAGCCCCCGGGTCGACGCTTCGATGGAGTCCCACGCACCAGTCGCATCCTCCTCGCCCGGTGCCGCGGACGCCAGCCCATCGCGGCGTTACGGGCGACGAGATCTCCGTAGCATCGTCCAACCCGCGGGCCCACTGTGACCAGCGCCAAGTTCTTCGAGAACGAGAACATGGAGATGCTCGAACCACTATCAAGCGCCGGCGCAGAGCGCGCCACCAATCAGACAGGCGAGCAAGGCCTGCTGTGAGCCACCCGGCACCAGGTAACCCTGGAGGCCTACCTTACGAGGTAGGCTATCCAGCTTTTACCCGTGAGCTCCGGCAGTTCCAGTGGCCCACTCACTGCACCTTCAAACCCGACGTGGGTGAAAAGTACAGTGGCAAGACACATTCGTCCGAGTTCCTCAGTGTCTACACCATCGCGATGCAAGCTGCCGGAGCCCGCGACGATAAGGTGCTTGCGAATTACTTTCCGTTGGCTCTTAAACCAAACGCCATGTCATGGTTGATGCACTTGCCGATAGACTCTATTTCCTCCTGGTCGGATTTGTGCCATGAGTTCATGGGCACCTTTACTAGAGGCCACCAAGCCCATGGACAAGCAAGCGACCTGCACGTCATTCCCCAGAAGGGAGGCGAGAGTCTCCGCAAGTATATTCAGAGGTTCAGCCGGGTACAGTACAAAATCCCTGATGTTCACCCTGCCGCCATCATCAGCGCGTTCCATCAGAACGTGCGTAACCGCAAGATGCGCGAAGAGATGGCAATGAACAAGGTGAGAGATGTAGTAAAACTCTATGTTCTTGCTGACAAGTGTGCCCGAGCTGAAGAGGGAAGGAAGTACCCCGGCGAAGATGCCGGTGTGGAAACCGACTCCTCAGTTGAGGATACTGCCGCCCCGGCGAAGAAAGGCCGGCGCCACAATAGGAAGCGCAAAGGAAAAGCCGTGCTTGCCGTCGAGGGATCTGATGATGCCGGCTCCACCAAGAAAACCAAGGCAGATGACCCCGGCGAGGAGGTTGCCGGATGTGTCGCCTGCCGGGCCTTGGCGGCTGCTGAGAAGCCAGGAAACTCCGACAAGCGATACTGCAAGATCCATCGCACCAAAGGCCATGCTCTCCAGGACTGCCGACAGGTTGAGCTCCTCGCTGAGAAGCAGAGGGCTGAGTATGAGAGGCGGGACAAGGAGAAGGGCCCAGACGGTGCTGAGGGGTTCGGCAAGAAGCGTGACAGCCAGGCGGGCCATCGCGGCAAGGATAAGCAACAGGAGAGGCCCGCCCGGGGCCGTGACAGAAAGCCAGAAGATGACGATCACGAAGAGAACGACGAATCCGGCGACCAAGAGTTTCAGAAAGCTACAGAGGCCATGTGCATCGACGGCGGCGCCTCGCTGCATACTTAACACCGCCGGCTTAGACAGTGGGCGCGAGAGATTACAGTGGCAGAGCCGTCGTTTGATGCCCAAAGGCCGCTGAAGTGGTCTAGCACACCTATCATTTTTGACACTGAGGACCACCCTGATCGCACTACTGCGGTCAGGTGCTTGCCATTGTTGGTTTCACCAACAATATGCAACCTCAAGGTGACGAAGATGCTAGTCGATGGTGGGGCTGGTCTGAACTTGATCTCGCCTGCCATGATCGAGAAACTGCAGATTCCTGATGGAGACCTCGAAGAGACGGGCACATTTCAAGGGGTCAACCCGGGAAGAAGCCAACCCAAGGGAAAGGTCACGCTGCCCATGACTTTTGGAAGCGACCTGAACTTCAGGACGGAGAGGATCGTGTTCGATGTTGCCAAGATCCCCTTTCCCTACAATGGGATCCTTGGCCGCCCAGCGCTGGCCAAGTTCATGGCGGCGTCACACTACGCCTACAACACCCTGAAGATGCCAGGACCTATGACGATCATCACCATCCCCTCCGACAAGAAAGATGTGCTGATTTGCGCTGACCAACTATACCAGCAAGCAGTTGCAGCGGCTCCCGCCGCTAGGGCACTTGCTCCTGCCGCTGGGACCCCGGGAGGGAAGAAGAAGAAGAAGACTGGTGAGACCTCGGACACCCACTCCGGCAAGCGCACCTCTTTGGAGTGTAGCGCTACTGTCGAGGATGTGCCAGAGAGCTCCACCGGCGGAAACAAGAAGCCTAGGGCCATACCGCCGGTAACCAAGAAGGTTTCTGTCAATGAGGACGGCACGGGAGGAGCTTTTACCATAAGCTCCACCCTTGACGACAAATAGGAAGACGCGCTCGTCACCATCCTACAGGCGAATGTCGATGTGTTTGCATGGCAAGCTTCTGACATCCCCGGTGTTCCCAGGGAGGTGATTGAGCACCACCTTGCTGTCTTCCCTCATGCGCGGCCCGTCTAGCAGAAGGTCAGAAAGCAAGCTTTGGAACGACAAGAGTTCATCACAGAAGAGATCCGAAAACTGGAAGCAGCGGGTTTGGTAAGAGGAGTGCTCCATCCAACGTGGTTGGCCAATCCGGTCGTGGTGCGCAAGGCAAATGGGAAGTGGAGGTTGTGTATTGATTACATAGATATCAATAAGGCTTGCCCTAAAGACCCCTTACCGTTGCCGCGCATCGACCAGATTGTTGACTCCTCGGCTGGGTGCGATCTGCTGTCATTCCTCGACGCCTACTCCGGCTACCACCAGATCTTCATGACAAGAGAAGACGAAGAGAAAACAGCATTCATCACCCCATGTGGTACGTATTGTTTCATACGGATGCCTTTCGGGTTGAAGAGTGCTGGTTCGACGTTTGCAAGGGTGGTCCAGATTGGTTTTGAACCCCAGCTCCATAGAAATATGGAAGCTTATATGGACGACATAGTGGTCAAAACCAAGGACAGGGCAACCCTCATACCAGATTTGCAAGAAACATTTGCAAACCTGCGCAAGATCAATCTCCAGCTGAACCCTTAGAAGTGCGTCTTTGGCGTCCCGTCCGGCAAGCTTCTCGGGTTGTTGGTGTCACAACGTGGGATAGAGGCCAATCCGGACAAAATCAAAGCTATAGAGCAGATTGAAGCACCCAAGCGAATAAAGGATGTGCGTCGGCTTGCTGGTTGCGTCGCCTCCATGGGCAGGTTCATTTCCAAGTCTGCCGAGCGCGCCCTTCCCTTTTTCAAGATCCTGAAAAAGGCGGGCCCGATGGAGTGGACGCCATAAGCCGAAGCAGCATTGCAAGGTTTGAAGAAGTACCTCTCCTCCATGCCAGTAGTAGTTGCGCCTAGGCCACATGAGCTGTTGCTGCTATACCTGGCGGCAACGGACCAGGTGGTCAGCGCCGCACTGGTGGCACAGAGAGAGGTTGACGATGAGGAGATGGCAGCGGCAGAGCCCGACGCAACCAATGCAGAGACGACACAACCAGTTGAAGTGCCGCCGAAGAAGAAAATGATGCAGCACCCGGTCTACTTTGTTAGTTCCCTCCTCCAGGGGGCTAGATGAAGGTACTCCGGCATGCAGAAACTGCTCTTCGGCCTTCTTATGGCCTCGAGGAAGCTGCATCACTACTTCCAGGCACACGAGATCACTGTCGTCACTCGCTTCCCTCTGCAACGGATATTGCACAATCTGGATGCAACAGGAAGAATTGTGGAATGGGCACTGGAGCTGTCCAACTTTGGCCTCAAGTTTGAAAGCACTTCGACGATTTAGAGCCGAGTTCTAGCGGAGTTCATTGCAGAATGGACCGCAACGCCTGATGAAGAAGCCCAAGAGACTGCTCTTCCCAGCAAGGAGGCAAGTTGTGATTGGACCATGTACTTTGATGGAGCTTTCTCCCTACAAGGCGCCGGGGCTGGCGTACTGCTTGTCGCGCCCACCGGAGAGCACCTCAAGTACGTGATCCAGATGCACTTCCCCAGGGAGGTGTCAACCAACAATACGACAGAGTACGAAGGGCTGGTTGCCGGTCTTAGGATCGTGGCGGACCTCGGAATCAAGAAACTCATCATCAAGGGGGACTCGCAGCTTGTCGTCAAGCAAGTCAATAAGGATTACTAGAGACCGTTGATGAAGGCCTACGTTGATGAAGTGAGAAAGCTAGAAGAGCGTTCCGACGGTATACGGGCTGAACACGTTCCCCGAGCGGAGAATGATATCGCCGATTACCTGTCAAAATGCGCTGCCCTCAAGCTACCTGTGGAACCAGGTACCTTTGTGCTTCAGCTAACTCAGCCATCTGTTGATCCATCAACAGAGCAGAATAAGAGGAGGAAATCAGGGCCCGGCAAGTACTTTCCCGCCGAGCTCCCCGGAGCCGCCGGCAAGGATGTTGCCGAGGATACTGAGCCTGCCACGGGACGACTGGCTCCGGTGGAGTGTCAAGCTCTTGTCGTCGAGACAGCTACTCCTATAGCGGAGAAAATGCCTTTAGCCATCGCCGTCGAGCCCCAGGCTCCAGCATGGGCACAGCATACCGTCTGATTCCTCCAAATAGGGGAACTTCCTGAGGAGCAGGAAGAAGCGGAGAAAGTAGCCCGTCGCTCTACCATGTACCAGTTCGTTGATGACGTCCTGTACAGCAACAGGCCGAACAGTGTGAAATTGAAGTGTATCCTTCGAGAGGAAGGACTGGAGTTGTTGGCGGAGATACACGGAGGCATATGTGGATCCCACATTGGGTCAAGAGCCCTTGCCGGCAAGGCATTTCGGCAAGGCTTCTTCTGGCCCACTGCCCTCCAGGATGCGACGACACTAGTCACCAGGTGTGAAGCGTGTCAGTTCCATTCAAAGAAGCTCCATCAGCCAGCTCAAGCCCTTCAAACCATTCCTCTCTCCTGTCCCTTCTCGGTCTGGGGGCTCGACATACTAGGCCCTTTTCCCCGCGCTGTCGGGGGCTTTGAGTACTTGTACATTGCAATCGACAAGTTCTCAAAGTGGCCGGAGGTGGAGGCAGTAAGGTAGGTCACAGATCAGTCAGCCGTCATGTTCTTCAAGGGACTAGTGTGCCATTTTGGCGTACCTAATAGGGTTATCACCGACAACGGAACCCAGTTCACAAACCGCACCTTCATGCAATATACCCAAGACCTCGACAGCAAAGTCTGTTTCGCTTCCGTTGCTCACCCGTGAAGCAATGGTCAAGCTGAGAGGGCAAATGCTGAAGTACTGCGAGGCTTGAGGACCAAGACCTTTGACAGGCTGCACAAGAGTGGAAGGCGCTGGATTGATGAGTTGCCGGCGGTTCTTTGGTCGATCAGGACGACGCCAAATCGAGCCGCCGGCCAGACACCTTTTGCCCTGGTATACGGGGTAGAAGCAGTTCTCCCCACTGAACTCATATACGGGTCACCTCAAGTGCTCGCTTATGACGAGCTTGAGCAAGAGCAACTGCAGCAAGATGATGCAGTGCTCCTCGAGGAAGATCGTCTTCGGGCGGCTGTGAGAGCAGCATGCTACCAGCAAGCCTTGTGCCGCTACCATAGCCGCAAGGTTCATGCCCGAAGCCTTGAGGAAGGCGACCTTGTCCTTCGGCGCGTTCAATCGGCCAAGAATTCCAACAAGTTGACGCCAAAGTGGGAAGGCCCTTATCGGGTAATACGAGTCACCAGGCCCGGCGTAGTATGCCTGGAGACCGAAGATGCTGTTCCAGTGAGTAACTCCTGGAACATTGAGCATCTTCGCAAGTTTTACCCGTGAGGCGCGGCTTGCCGGGCCCCCCGACAAGCCACCTTTTGTACAATCATTGCCGATGATGCATGTAACCCTTTGTACAAAGCCAGGCGCAGACCCTGAGCATAAATAAATGAAGCGCTGGCGCCCTAAGTTATAGCATGCATGCTAGGTTGAGTCTCGTCCTTGGTTAGGGTTGATAGTGCTTAGCGGCGACTAACCCCTAGCTTAGAGGTCGGGTGTGCGTCTCTTTGCCATTCTTTTGTCTTCTTTGGATCGCAGGACTCACAAATATCCTTGCCGGATCACTTGAGGACGAAAAAGAAAAGAGGGACAGACTGGCATCTAGACCCCGGCAAGCCAGTATTGCTGGGGGCAGCGAGTACAAAGATTCACCCACGGCAAACCAAAGTTGCTGGGGGCTACAGCTTCAGGTAAGTTCTTCATCCCTTATCATGCATTCCTTTATGGACTGAGGGATGTGAAACCTCATTTTTTCCCAAAGCTACCGTGCTCCCCTAAAACTCTGGGCCCTAGGGCTCGTTCCTGGGGCCAGGTTTGGTCGTAGTCGCGGCAGCAAAAGGATGAAACGGGGAACCTGCACCCACCTCATCCCTGCCTCCGCTGAAAGCGTGAGAAAGGTCGAGCGAAGTGAGAAGACGGCATGGCCTATTGCCGGGCAAGGAAATGTTTATCTTGGGGGTATCAAGGATTTACTCCTTGTCGTGGGTTCTACCCACAAACAAATGACCCGGCAAGCATCCCTTTTTCTTTAAAAACATTCCACTCAGGTACAGCCCATGGGGAATGAAAAACATGAATGATGGGATTACAAGTTTTAAATTCAGCTAAGGCCTAAAGTCTTACAAGCTAAAAAGAGATAAGGTGCCCGTAACCCCTTTCTTGTCCCTCTCCTCAGGAGGCATGTCAAGGAGGCGAAAAGGGCAAAAGGGGCGCCTAGGCGAGCTATGGGTGGCAGGAGGCACCAAGAGAACATCTTGGTGGCCGTCCGAAGGCTGGATGGTGATGGCGGCGCCGGAAGCAGAGCTCAAAGACGAGGCGGCAGGACGTCAGCACGTGTCGAAGGCGTCGGTGCCCACGTACTCCCATTTGACGGCCTTGCCGCCCTCCCTCTTCCTCTTCCGCAGCCTCCCAACGCCAGCCGCCCAAGGAGACGACCCCGAGAAGTTCAGGAAGCCGGCGACACGGATGATGGGATCGCCGGTGCCGCATGGGGCGGCATCCGACACCTAGTCGGACCCGTCATCCTGCCTCCTGCTACCCTCGTCGTTGCTGCCGCTGTCCTCCTCGCCACTCCCGCCCGAGGAGGAGTCTTCGCTATCAGAAGAGCTCTCCACGCAGCACCTTGCCCGAGTCCCAAAGCACCCGAAGACCTTGATGGAGAGGAGGCCGCCCTCCATCAGTTTGAAATGGAGAGTGAGCCCCGCCGTCAAGCGGTGGATATGAGCGAACGTCTTCCACCCTCGACCAAAATACATCACGTGAGGGACTGGAAAGTTGACGCGAACTCGCGTACCACTGATCCAATAGCCCCTCATGTGCAACCGCAATGACTCCGACGGATCCAGCTCCATCTCGCTCGCGAATGGAGTTGGGAGACGAAGGCGGCGGCGAGGCGGCCGGCGCATCCTGACGAAGAACTCGCAAGGGTCATCCCCAACATGGCCCTCCATGGGAGGAGGAACTACTGGCGGAGGCGAGACCGGCGCGCCGCCCCGTTCTCCTCTTCCCTAAGCACCTCGGCCTCGCCCACGGCCTCGCCCCCTCCCCCTTCCCCTCGCGGCTGGCTCTACAACCGCAGGTGAAGGAGAAGGAAGGACGCGTTGTCGAGCGGCGACCCTTGCCGCCACCGTTGAAGGGCCAGGATTCCCTCTCTCCATGGCGGATGGAGGGGGAGCAGAAGCTGAAGGAAGGAGAAGATGGAAGAGTGCGGGACGCCGTTCCCCCCCCCCCCCACTCTTTATGAAGGAACGGGGTGGGGGCTCGGCCACCCCGCGCAGCTAATCAAGATGCGGGAGGCGCAGGGAACTGGGACCAACCCGCTGCCCCAGCCCGCGATGGCCCGGTTTCCTGCCTCCACCGTTCGCCACCCCAAGCGCATGAGAACCACGTGGCAGGCATGCGGGACTAAGGCGACAGGTGAGGCGACCTCTCCCCACCCCGTGATCGTGGGGAGTGGACGCCTTGAAGACCACGCCCTGGCCCCATTTAGTAAATGGGCCACGCCTCCACGCCTCCCTCCGTTTATAGGGAAGGCGCGAACCGCCCCCTTTTACTATGACGTGACGCATGCGCGCAGAGCTCAGCCCCACGCATGCTGCCCGCGTCACACACGCCTCCCCAGCCGAGCCACGCATGGGAGGCATGGGAAGCGTAGCGCGCGAAGAGACTTACCGTGGTAAAAACCACCCCGCATGCCCGCGCACAGTTCTTGGGCCTAGCCCAACGACGCGATTGCGCTTACGTGTGGCCCTGGCCCGGGGGCTCCTGTCGGTGTACAAAAAGAGGGGTACACTTTTTGTACCCCCATAACTGTGCACGGGCAGTCTGAGCCACGGACACCACCGCACTGAGCAAGGCAAGGGAGGTGAGCCAATGTAAGGCTGAAGCTCGAAAGGAGCAGAAGGACACCAAGACTAAGACCACAAAGAGCAAAGGGGACGAAGCGGACTCCCCCGGCAAGATCCTTGCCGGGGGCGGTTTTAGCAAACCCGGCAAGACCCTTGCCGTGGCAGCTCGCCCCACACCTACGGAGCGAATCACCCTTGAGTCCACTGCCCCCATGGGGCAAGGATTCGGGAGACATCCCCGTGGTGGCATGCAGATCTTTGTGAAGACATTAAAGATCAGATACACACTATAGAAGACGACGACCCTTGGCGGGATCAAAGCCAAGGAAGACCACAAGGCCCCCGGCGAGAGCCTTGCCGAGGATGACAGCAGGCGCCACGGCAAGACCCTTGCCGCGGCCCCGGCAAGACCCTTGCCTGGGCTACGACGAGGCCCCTGCCAGGGATACCCGTAGGGCCACCATCGGGCCCACGCCAGTCCAAACCTCTACCACCGTTCGCATGCAACTGCCGACCCAACCAGTTGGGCAGGCACCTGCGTCGCGGCAGGCGGATCTTCGTGGAGACCCACCGCTGCGCCACCTCAGCTGCCTGCCTGCCTACATGGCACCACGGGCACCGCTGGCCAGGGCGCGTATCGACACAAAAGGGAGCAGCGGCGGACGAGACTGGGCTCTCCCCCGTCCCCGATAAAGCAAGGACACCTAAGCAAGACGCATTAAATGCGCCTTGTCATGTAATGCAAGGGATAAACTCGTATCACTGTACCCTTTCCACCTCCTGTGTGCCACTGTGGCAACCCCTTTCCCTATAAAAGGAGGCCCAAGGCATCCAGGAGGAGGATTCGGCTTTTTGGAGCTCGTCACGCCCCATTGCTAGCCCAAGAACACAGATAAACAAACCACCAAAGCAGGAGTACGGTTTTACACATCCTCGTGGCCCGAACCTAGATAAAGAACCCGTGTGCTATCTGTTTGATCCGCTCTTCTCACGACCCCACGCCCCACAACCGTAGTAGGGATTCTTGTGATCCCATAGGTGTCATCCTCACACCGAGACAATGGATATAATATGTTTGAGAAAAGCACATTCTGTTTCTCAAGTTTTCATAACACCCAACTGCAAAATTGTGAGCCGAGCTAGGAGTAGTGCCCATATGTTTGAGAAAACTACATTCTTTTCCATTGTTAACTTTCTTACACTTTCAAATCCGCTGACTGTGAATGTGTCTGAACCACACTTCCTAATAGGCTTCTTTGAGAAGAGAAAACAAGGCAAACAATAGGCACGATTTTTTAGAGGTGAATACTCCAACCAGAAATGATTTGTGAACCAATCACTTTGGAATCGCCTACGGCCAGCCCCTATCCCAGTAAATTCATACTCATCTGGCTTTAAGATTGGTTGATAGGCCCCTTTAGATATATAAAAACGCCTAGCAGCATCATGCTCGTCAGGAGGAAGTCGCCAAATTTGAAGACGTCGCCCGGGCTCTCGGTCATAACTTGTGGTTATAATTGTAGCTTCTTCTGTAGCTTCTGGAACGGAAACATCATCAATTTGAGCATCCCCATCAGTACAATTGGGATGGTTCTATTCACTAGGTTCAGCATTGTTTGCAGTAGCAACATGTTCTGATGGCCGAGAGCTGGAACCAACGGGTTTGAAAAATTTATGAATTGATTCTCTCTTCCTCTTCATGTCTACACAAGCACAAAATAATTGAAAATTTTATATTGATGATTAAGGCCTATAGTTTGTATGATTATACTTCTACAATTTTTGAAGACATGAACTACTAATCCATGTGAGAATCAAATTACCTTTTCCCCTTGTGTTGCTACCGCTTATCCTGTCGTACGCCGTCGTTCTGTCCGTGATTCCGGCCTCCGGGCTGCCGGCAACGTGTCCGTGGATTGGCGCATGTCCGGGTGTTGCGGCGTCCCCTTCCTATCCTTGCTTCTCGACGGGCGCTGGTGGGGCGCCGGTGTGATCCGATCGGCGATCGCTGCTTTTTTGGAGACGAACAGTCGAACGAACTGACAAAGAGATTGGTGATACGTGCATCGGCTGCGTGAAGCGTGCGTAGTCATGGCCTCATGGGCTGGTGCATGCCTAACTAACAGGGCCTATCGGTGTCAAAACCGGCGGATCTCGGGTAGGGGGTCCGGAACTATGCGTCTAGGCGGATGGTAACAGGAGACAAGGGACATGATGTTTTACCTAGGTTCGGGCCCTATTGATGGAGGTAAAACCCTGCGTCCTGCTTGATTAATATTGATGATGTGTGTTACAAGAGTGGATCTACCACGAGATCAAGGAGGCTAAACCCTAGAAGCTAGCCTATGGTATGATTGTTGTTCGTCCTATGGACTAAAGCCATCCGGTTTATATAGACACCGGAGAGGGCTAGGGTTACACAAAGTCGGTTACAATGGTAGGAGATCTACATATCCATATCGCCAAGCTTGCCTTCCACGCCAAGGAAAGTCCCATCCGGACACGGGACGAATTCTTCAATCTTGTATCTTCATAGTCTTGGAGTCCGGTCGACCATGATAGTTCGGCTATCCGGACACCCCCTAGTCCGGGACTCTCTCAGTAGCCCCTGAACCAGGCTTCAGCGATGACGAGTCCGGCGCGTATATTGTCTTCGGCGTTGCAAGGCGGGTTCTCCTTCAAACTTCATGTTCCTGTCGAATAGTGTCCGGCTTCCTTATAAATGTTGCGCTCCTTGGCTTCTACGCCCAATAATGGCCTTCTTCCACATGTCGTATGAATGCGAAAGGCTGGGGTATTTTTACATTTTACCCCCTAGCCGTGCGAACGAGCCGCCTATAAGAGAGGCGAGGATCTAGATCCAGCTCACACCATCCTCCATCCGCAAGTTCTCATCGAAGCGCCTCTGACAAAAACCCATTCCATCAAGGATAGTCGACGCGGCTCCTCCTCTCGCGCTCCCAGCCCTAAGCCAGGAGATTGGGGGAGATGCTCAGTTCCACACAGTGAGCTAGTGGCGCTCCAAACCGAGGGATATCTTCCCCCAGCTTTCATGGTCCCGGTTCGAGCCGGACTGGCCACCTTTAGGGGTGGAAAGCAGGCGAAGAGCGTCCCCAACCCTTCCAAAGGAGAGCGGGTATGCTTTGTCCCTTATCTAATAAGGGGACTTCGATTTCCCATACATCCATTTCTCCGGGGGCTCCTGGAGTTCTACGGACTCCAGCTTCACCACCTCATGGCTGCCTCCATTTTGCACATCGCGGGCTTCGTAGCTCTTTGCGAGCTGTTCTTGGGCATCGAGCCCCATTTCGCACTGTGAAAGAGATTGTTTTGCCTCGTACCCTGTTCTCACGAGGGGTCGATATATCAAGTGGGCGGAGCCGAAATATGGCGCATCGCCGGGACCCGATATCTATCCGGCACCCCGAAGAAGGCGTCCGAAGACTGGCCTTCGGAATGGTTTTACATGGAGGATGCCCCTCTGCCGGATCCAGTTCGGATCGGCCTCCCGGAGTTCATCAATGCTCCCTTGAAGAAATTCCTGAGTTAGCGCCCGCGGAGCCCTCAACGGGAAGATGATGGGAGCGTCCATTATCTGATGGGCCGGATTAGGTTACTGGCCCACTCCGGATTGACCATGATTGGAATCATGGCCACGTGCATTATGCGAGGGGTGCAGCCACTCCAATATAGGGGCCACCCTATGTGGGATTCCAACGGGGAAGATGACGCCACCCGTCATGGCCGCAGAGGGCCACGCTCGGCAGCCGATCTGGCAAAGATCCTGTCCGGCTTATACAAGGGGGAGGAGGAGGACTTCCTCTGCATGAATCCATTGAATGGATTCTCCATGAATAACCCTCGGAGCTGGGTAAGCCGATGTTCATCTACCCGATCCATACTTTCAAAGTCAAGTATCTTACTCTGTGATTTCGACGCAGGAGCTGCGCCGGGACGTGGAGGGCATACAAAGCCTAACTCCACAGCCCGAGGATCCGGAATGATAACTTGATCCGGCCTCCAAAGAGGATCCGGACATAAAGGTGGAGCTGATTGACGGGGTGTTCCACCAACTTAGCATGGACAATGCTCTAGTCGCCATTACGGCTAACTACCTCGGTTTGTTTCCGGCCTCCCAGGTGATTATGATCGAGGTCTTAATACCATCATTTGATCCATGCTAAATTCCGACCATCTTATACTGATGGTGCATCGCAGGATGTGCCTTTAAGGCGGGAAGCCGAACCCGCGGCGGCTGACCAACAAGGGTCAGTTCGGCCCAGCAGGCGGAAGAGGAGTGCGACGTGAACCGAAACATCGCCGCAACGGTACGGAGCACCGTTGTTTTTAAGGGAAGGATCCCTAGGTGGTATATTAATACTCATAACTTTTCCAGAAAGAGCGCTCGCCGGACAGTGTCCGGAGAGGTTGCCAATCAAGCCTCTGCCAGCCATGCTCCAACGCATGGTCCGGAAGGGGAGGCGAATACAAGGCATGAGCCGGACGCTCCTCCGACGGAGGATGCCGACAGGCTATCCGCCACCCAGTCTGAGGTGGAGAGCGCCATGAATCACAGGCGTCACCGGATAGTTCTTCGTGATGCGTGTTTCTCCCCGGAGACGTTAAATGCCTTTGATGAGGGAAACGCGCACCTCCGTGCCACTCAAGATGGGTTAACCAGAGCCACGGAGTAGTATGTGAAAGACATACGGGTAAGTAATTTTAATAGTTATATATGCCAGTAGCCCCCCGAGACTTAAAATAGTTAAAATAACTGATTTAAGGATCATTTATTATGCAGGATCTTACGGAGAAGAATACCCACCTGTCCCAGGAGCTCCAAGAATGCAAGGCCCAACTTGAGGCCGCACTGGCCGCCACAGGGGGAGCCATAGAGACCCCCATTGGTAAGACGTACTTCAAAAAGATAAGTAATTAACAAAGTGCGGCGTGTGCGTAAATCTGACTATAATATTGCAGAGGGCGCCGGAATAGATCCGGACAAGCAACAGCTACTGCGTCAGCTAAAGGCCGGCGAGAGGTTGCTTATGAAGGTGCAACAGGAGAGGAACAAGCTCCAAGATGCCCACATCCAGCTAGGAGAAGAGCTGAAAGATGTTCAGGCCCAGCTGTCTGGCTCCGTGAAGGAGAATCAGCGGCTTCGTCGCGGCATTTATAGTAAGTGCTTGAGCAAATTACTTTGAAAAGAAGAATTCGGCGAGGAAGTCGATTGACAGAAATGTGTCTTTAGGTGTGCTCACAGGTCGCCCTGCGGAGTAAATGCCCAGTTCAACGGGTGACCAACTTCCCGAGCTCGTGCAACTGCTCAAACGTGTTTGGCAGGCGATGAGTGGCGTCGTTCAGGCTTTATGGCCTTCCGTCTCCCTACCCGAGGGCCTTGGAGGGCTTGCTGAGAAGCTTCAGGGAGCACGGCGACGCCTCCATCTGTGGAAGATATCGGCCTGCCGTCAAGGCGCATGGTTAGTAAGAAACATCTTCCAGGGAGAATAGTTCCGTTAAGGGTTCCTTTCCCTGGGAGGCATGCCCTAAAGTGCATGTCCGAACTGCGAAAATAGCAAAAAAAGCATCTGGGGGCAAATAAATAAGTAAGTAATAAATCATCTTTCAACTCACCGACCGAATATTCTCTTAAGAACGCTAGCTTTCGGCTTCACCCAGTCTGAGGTACACATCCGGCTGACCCGGCAGTAACAATCGCAGAGGTGCTCCCTTTACCTCCTAGCCGAACAATCGGGAACGTAGGGGTAAGCACAGGAGCCAGGCAACCCAGCTTGGCCAAAACTTAAGTCATATCGATGCATATAATGGTGAATAAAAGGTACATGCGGAAGTATGACACATGTGTTGGGCATGAAGCCCGTATAAATAAGCTTTTGTTAAAGAAGCCCCCAGGTATAATGAGTGCTAGGAGCACATCAAGTGTGTGCGAACAATGTGCAAATCAGCCTAGAAAAGGTATTGAAAAAAAAGTGGAAAGAAGGAGGGGGGCAAGAGACAGTGAAAATGTAAAAAGGTGGACGGAGGAGTGAGACGAACTCTGAGTCCGGCGTTAGGCGTAGAATCTTCGGAGACGGGCTGCGTTCCATCGGTTCAGCTCGAGTCGGTTGTCAGATGCGTTACGTAGACGGTATGCTCCGCCGGTCAGGACTTGGTCGATGATGAAGGGACCTTCCCACTTGGGCTTAAGTTTGTCCTTTTTCTTGTCCGGCAGGCGTAGAACAAGTTCGCCAACATTGTAAGTTTTGGCCCGTACTTCTCTGCTTTGATAACTTCGAGCCTGCTATTGATAAAATGCAGAACAAGCTTTTGCCACGTCCCGCTCCTCTTCTAAGGCGTCCAAACTGTCCTGCCGATCCAACTCGGCTTCTCTTTCTTCGTACATGCGCACGCGAGGTGAGTCATGAATTATATCGCAGGGCAGAACTGCCTCTGCGCCGTATACCATGAAAAATGGTGTGAATCCGGTAGTTCGGTTTGGCGTGCTCCGCAGCCCCCAGAGTACGGAGTCGAGCTCCTCTACCCAGTGCGTGTTAGATTCCTTGAGGGACCGCACTAGTATGGGTTTGATGCCGCTCATGATTAGACCATTTGCTCGCTCGACTTGACCGTTAGTTTGTGGGTGATAGACTGAAGCGTAGTCGAGCTTGATGCCCATGTTTTTGCA
This sequence comes from Triticum aestivum, assembly GCF_018294505.1. Taxonomy (NCBI): domain Eukaryota; kingdom Viridiplantae; phylum Streptophyta; class Magnoliopsida; order Poales; family Poaceae; genus Triticum; species Triticum aestivum. The sequence goes on along the minus strand of NC_057810.1, from coordinate 533,559,817 downwards.
CCAGAATTTAACCTCGTCGGCCATGAAATTCGTGCCGTTATCAGTGATGATGCTGTGGGGGACGCCAAAACAGTGTACTACCCCGGATATGAAGTCTATCACAGGTCCGGATTCTGCCATTTTAACCGGCTTGGCCTCAATCCATTTGGTGAATTTGTCCACCATGACCAATAAGTATTTGTGCTTGTGGGTTCCCCCTTTAAGGGGTCCAACCATGTCAAGCCCCCAGACCGCGATCGGCCAGGTGATGGGTATAGTTTTGAGGGCGGTGGGTGGCATGTGGCTCTGATTAGCAAAGAGCTGGCAACCAACGCATCGTTGGACTAAGTCCTGAGCATCTGCCCGGGCTGTTGGCCAATAAAATCCTGTACGGAAGGCCTTGCCTACAAGGGCCCGGGCTGCAGTGTGGTGCCCGCCGAGTCCGGCGTGAATTTCAGCCAGGAGATTTCGCCCTTCCTCTTCGGAGATACACATTTGAAGGACTCCGATTGTGCTTTTCTTATAAAGTTCTCCCTCATGGACCTTGTAGGCTTTAGATCGCCGAACTGTGCAGCGGGCCTCATTTTGGTCTTCGGGAAGTTCCTGCCTGATTAGGTAGGCTAGGAATGGTTCCGTTTACGAGGCGATTACTGCCATTATTTCGTAGGCTTAAGGTGTTATTTCATTGGCTGAGCCGCCGATTGTATCAGAATTGTTTGAGTTTGGTGCTGCAGCTGGTTGCGGATTGTTATTTCCGGACTCCTCTTCCCATAATACGGATGGCTTAAAGAGCCATTCCAGGAAGATGTTTGGAGGGACGGCGTCGCGTTTTGCACCGATGCGTGCCAACACGTCTGCTGCCTGGTTGTTATCCCGGGCTACATGGTGGAATTCGAGTCCTTCGAACCGAGCTGATATTTTTAGGACGATGTTGCAGTAAGCTGCCATTTTTGGATCTTTGGCGTCAAAGTCTCCGTTTACTTGGGATATTGCGAGGTTTGAATCCCCGCGCACCTCTAGGCGTTGAATGCCCATGGAGATTGCCATCCGGAGGCCATGTAGAAGGGCCTCGTATTCGGCTGCGTTGTTGGAGTCCATGTACATTATTTGAAGTACATATTGGATTGTGTCTCCAGTTGGGGACGTCAAGACGACGCCAGCCCCCAAGCCAACCAACATTTTGGATCCGTCGAAATGCATGATCCAATTGGAGTACGCGCCGTACTCTTTAGGGAGTTCGGCTTCGGTCCATTTGGCGACGAAGTCAGCCAAAACTTGCGATTTTATAGCTCGCCGTGGTTTGTAGGTTATGTCAAATGGTAAGAGCTCAATGGCCCATTTTGCAATCCTGCCCGTTGCGTCGTGATTGTTTATAATATCATTGAGAGGTACTTCGGAGGCCACCGTTATGGAACACTCTTGAAAGTAGTGTCGCAGCTTCGGGGATGCAATGAACACCGCATACGCTATCTTTTGATAATGTGGGTACCGGGACTTGCATGGAGTTAAGACAGTGGATACATAGTACACTAGTTTTTGAAGAGGGAATCTGTGCCCTTCTGTTTCTCGTTCGACGACGAGTACCGCGCTGACAACTTGATGTGTTGCTGCGATATATAATAACATAGGTTCGCCCAGGTTGGGCGCGGCCAGGACCGGATTTGTTGCCAGTATGGCCTTGATTTCTTCGAGTCCAGCTGTGGCGGCATCCGTCCATTCGAAGTGTTCGGTGCGCCGGAGGAGGCGATAGAGGGGCAGAGCCTTTTCTCCCAAACGGGAGATGAAGCGGCTTAGAGCCGCTATGCACCTAGTTAGTTTTTTATTTGCTTGAGGTCTTTTGGGATATCCAATTGTGACAAAGCTCGGATCTTGGCTGGGTTTGCTTCAATTCCTCTACCGGATACAATGAAGCCCAACAGCTTTCCGGCTGGTACTCCGAAGACACATTTTTCCGGGTTGAGCTTAATGTCATATGCTTGGAGGTTGTCAAATGTCACCCTCAAGTCGTCTACTAGAGTTTCGACGTGTTTGGTCTTGACGACCACATCGTCTACGTATGCCTCTACTGTTTTGCCTATCTGGGTAGCCAGACATGTCTGAATCATGCGATGATATGTTGCACCGGCGTTTTTGAGTCCGAAGGGCATTGTGTTGAAGCAGAATGGCCCATATGGAGTAATGAATGCCGTTGCGGCCTGGTCTTTTTCCGCCATCTTGATTTGATGGTATCCGGAGTATGCATCGAGGAAGCACAATGAATCGTGCCCTATGGTAGCATCGATGATTTGGTCGATGCGAGGGAGAGGGAAAGGGTCCTTTGGACAGGCCTTGTTAAGGTCTTTCAAATCGACGCAGAGGCGCCAGGATTTGTCCTTTTTTGGTACCATTACTAGGTTGGCTAGCCAGTCCGGATGTTTGATATCTCTGATGAATCCGGCATCTAAGAGCTTGGCTAGCTCCTCTCCCATTGCCTGTCTTTTGGGTTTGGAAAATCGCCGAAGAGCTTGTTTGACTGGCTTGAATCCTTTTAGGATATTTAGGCTGTGCTCTGCCAGCCTGCATGGGATTCCTGGCATGTCTGAAGGGTGCCAGGCAAAAATGTCCCAATTTTCCCGGAGGAATTCTCGTTGTGCGGCTTCTACATCAGGATTTAATTGTGCCCCAATGGATGCCGTCTTTGTGGGGTCCGTTGGATGGACTTGAAATTTGACTATTTCGTCTGCTGGTTTAAAAGAGGTGGACTTCGATCTCTTGTCGAGTATCACATCGTCCCTATCCACCGTGGAGCGCAGCGCAGTTAGTTCCTCTGCCGCTAGGGCTTCGGATAATGCCTCTAGGGCTAGTGCGGCTGTCTTATTTTCAGCACGGAGTGCTGTATCTGGATCACTAGCGAGAGTGATTATTACATTGGGTCCGGGCATTTTGAGCTTCACGTACCCGCATGGGGTATAGCTTGGAAGATTGTGAATGCCTCTCGCCCTAACAAAGCGTGATATCCGCTGCCGAATGGGGCCACTTGGAACGTGACCTCTTCAGACCTGTAATTGTCCGGTGAGCCGAACACTACATCTAGTCTGATTTTTCCTGTGCAGCATACTTCTCGACTAGGGATTATTCCCCTGAAGGTTGTGCTGCTTCGCTCAACGTGGCTCCAGTCAATTTCCATTTTTTGAAGGGTTTCCTCGTAAATGAGGTTTAATCCGCTGCCGCCATCCATGAGTACCTTGGTAAGACGAAAGCCGTCCACTATCGTACTGAGGACCAATGCGGCTGGTGCTCTAGCTGTTCGGAATTTAGGTTCGTCACTGGCATTGTAGGTGATAGCCGTGCCGCTGCATGGATTTGTTGTTGCTACTTGGTAGACTTCGGCAAGGCTGCGGATTGTTCGTTTCCGCATGTTATTTGATGCGAAAGTCTCGAAGACTGTTAATACCGTACTGGTACTGCTGGGCTGGTTGCCCGGGGCTAAAAAGCCTTCGCCACTTTTGGCCACCTGCCGTAGTATCCAACATGCTCGAAGGCTATGTGTTGGAGTGGCGCCCTCCGTACTGTGGATTTTGCAGGGTCCATTGAGCCATCCCTCCAGTACGGTTCCGTACCCTTTAGGGGTTTTTTGCTTTTTGGTTTTTAACCCAGGTGCTTGATTATGACACACCATTTTATTTTGGACTGGGGTTGTATTCAGGGCCAGATTGTCCCAAAACCTAGTTTCAGTTTTCCAGACACTCTCCATCGTGTAGTATTTCTGTACAATGGTCGCTAGGTCGGCGTAGCATGTAACTTCGCGAAGACTGACGGCGTTTATGATTCCCTTGTCCGTGCAATTGTTGCAGAAAATTGAAATCACGCTTTTTTCACGGCGGTCCTTTATCCTGTTCATAACCAGGAGGAATCTGGCCCAGTAATGATGTACTGTTTCATCGGGCTCTTGCCGTATTTGAGATAGATCGCTTATGTTTGGGTGGGTGGGTGGAATTAAGTTCGGAACCCCGCCCAATCTGAGGCTCAAAGGCCAAGAAGCTTCCGGATTCGGAAGCTTGGTTTGCTGAACGCTTTCCAACAAATCTGGTCCGATGCCTGACTTTAGGGTCACTATTTGATTAGCGACCGTCCCTCCGCGGGAATCCGGCATGGAGGGATCGGTAATCCGGACATAGTTGTTTTTTAACATAGAAGAAGGGTCATCGCATTGTTCCTCTACCATAACAACGTGGTGGGTAACCTGGGGAGAGTTAATTTCTCTCAGATCGGTTTTAAGCCCAATTTGATCGTAGTCGGTAGCGACTCCCAGGGCGGCGATGCGATCCAAGAGCTCGTTTACGGAGGAGAGCTCAATCGGATCTAGCTGCTCGGTGAATTCCGAGCTGACGTGAATATCGCTTTTAATGACCTGAGAGGTCATTGTCGGAGCGGTGGCCGAACAGGCGGTCATGAGAAAACCACCTAGCTGGATAGTCTGGCCAGCGGCCAAAGCTCCCTTGACGACGGTGCCGTCTTTAAAAACGGGAAAAGGCATCTTTCCTGATGGTGACGGCACAGAGGAACTCTCAATGAAAGCACCAATGTCGGTGTCAAAACCGGCGGATCTCGGGTTGGGGGTCCCGAACTGTGCGTCTAGGCGGATGGTAACAGGAGACAAGGGACACGATGTTTTACCCAGGTTCGGGCCCTCTTGATGGAGGTAAAACCCTATGTCCTGCTTGATTAATATTGATGATGTGTGTTACAAGAGTGGATCTACCACGAGATCAAGGAGGCTAAACCCTAGAAGCTAGCCTATGGTATGATTGTTGTTCGTCCTATGAACTAAAGCCATCTGGTTTATATAGACACCGGAGAGGGCTAGGGTTACACAAAGTCGGTTACAATGGTAGGAGATCTACATATCCGTATCGCCAAGCTTGCCTTCCACGCCAAGGAAAGTCCCATCCAGACACGGGACGAAGTCTTCAATCTTGTATCTTCATAGTCTTGGAGTCCGGCCGACCATGATAGTTCGGCTATCCGGACACCCCCTAGTCCGGGACTCCCTCGGGGCCAGAGGGCCTGCTCGGCTCAGTCTTGTGCCTTTAGCGTGTAAATTTTAAATGGGCTGCACTGGTTGAATGGGGTATACAAAGGCCGATTGGAATAGGGGGCGAAGCAGGCTGCAGGCAAGCACACAGGTAAAAAAAGTAGCGATCATGTCATCGGTTTCAAGGGACTGCACGATCGTTGGGGGGGTCTCGCCCCCCCCCCCCTCGTCCCCCCTTAATCCGTCGCTGCCTCTAGGTCGCGCTCGCAGCACAATGCCTGGTGCAACAAGACACCATCGACATAATCACCCACGTCTACGCGCAAATCATCCACAAGGACTACTACATGCAAGAGGAGGACGATAGGACGCTAGCCTTCTTGGCCCGCAGGGCAACCTTGGACGACATTGTTCAGAAGCACTTTGAGCTCGCCGCTAATGCTGATGCTCCTCACACGTCGGTTGGTGACCCGGCGCACTAGGGCGTGAGGATGTCGTCGATGGATCCGTATGTATCTTTATCTTTCCGTCAAATCCATGTAGTAGTATATGGTACTACTAGTAATTATCTTACCTTTCGCATCAACTTCATAATTTTCGTACATACTCCATGCATGAACCGCGCCAGAACCAAACTTCTCATTACTCTAAGGAAAGTTGTTATTTCTATCTATTGGTCGAGCCATGGAGCAGAACCAAATTTCACAAGTTACAAGTTCAAAAGGAAAAGCCTGCCATGTTCGCGTTGCACCCCCACACGGTTGGTCCGGCACGCTGCTCAAGGGGGAATGCGTGCGGTGTTGCATTTTCACTTATAAGTAGGACCACAGTTGAGCAATCTGACTACCGGCAAACCCCCACCCCACCCACCGCGCGATGGCTGAGAAAATAGGAGGGAGAAGTGATGGTTGTAGCACAAACTCTAAGAAAATTGGTGTCAGATGGGACTCGTCTGGGTGGCGTGTGCCATACTGCTAGACGTGAATGCTAGTTATGGCTCATGCCACCCCACTATATCGAGCCTATATCGATGTGTTGGTTATGTAGAACAAATTTCCTGGAGTCCGTGCTTAGCCCTCCTCTATCTCTCTTCTCAGCCAGCCAGCAGACGCACGGAGCCCATCGTCTATTTGCTCATATGTGGTCCCACATGTCAGTGAAAATGCAAGAGGACCCACTGAACCTGCACATCTTTCACCTCGACGTGCTGGTGATGAAAAACAAATCCCATCGTCTGTTTGCTCATATGCGGTCCCACATGTCAGTGAAAACGCAAGAGGACCCACTGAACCTGCACATCTTTCACCTCACCGTGCTGGTGATGAAAAACAAATCCAATAAAGATCTTCAGTGTCCGCTTTTGGAGTTACTCAAGAGTTGTAAGATTCTATTTACAGTTTAACCTAAGATGCACATCACGTGGCTTCAACTACCACTCCAATTTCTTGCATGACACGACCTGGATGCTGGATGTCCCACGTGTCGGCAAAAGGAGGAAGAAATCGACCAAATCTTTGGTTGTGCTCTCGGATTAGGCTAGTTGTGCTAACTTTAAATTTTATTGTGTAGAATGGATGCAATTTTGGTATTGGGAAGAAGAGTACATCGATATATTGATAGAGCGCAATTTAGTAGATGTTCTAGCACTTTTAGCTAGCATAGAGGCTAGAGATGAGACTAGTGCACTTGTTGATTGAATAGAGGCTAAACATGAGACTAGATGCGAGGAAGCAACGTCTAATTCTTTACAATCAAAGAAGAAAGAAGCATGCAAGATTGAGCCTCCGCAGATCAACAATGAATGCATCGAGAAGGCACTAATCCAACTTACAGGAGCAGTTATGGAAGTTGGATATCTTCTAAATTGTATTCTTGTGGTTCTTGTTTTCTTTGTTCTTGCTTTTCTTGTCAATTTTTGTTGATATATTTCCATGTACCAAAAATCAATGATGAAAAAAAGATATGTGTTTGCAAAGAAAAATGTATGCGGCCGGGATGCGGCCGCGCGTTGGGCGCACAACCACCGCAAAAATGGCCCGGCACGACCCCATTGCCCTACCCAAATAGACAGAATCCAGGACAAATGGAGGTCCATTTGGGGTCGTGCGTTGGAGTTGGCCTTACAAGTGGGACTGCAGTTGAGGAAACTGATTATTGGCAAACCCCCACCTTGCCCGCCGCGTGATGGCTGAGTTAGACAAACGACCAGGTTGAAGAGATAGTTGTAGCATGGACTCCAAGAAATATGGTGTCAGATGGAAGTCGTGTTGGTGGCGTGTGTCATACTCCTAGACGTGAATGCTTGTTGTGGGCTTCTGGCCCATGCACCCTACTATATACTATAGCATCAAGGATTTGAGGTGCTGGTTACGTACGTCGAACACATTAACATATGGCCCACCTCACACTATGGCCAAATTTCCTGGTGTCTGTGCTAGGTTAAAAAGTGTTCTTTGTGAGGGTGGGTGGCTTGTCTCAAGTTTAAAACTTGTTGTATTACGTGTACGTAGACGTAGAGATAGTGCAACAGTTTTGAAAGTTTGAACCCAAACATCAGAATGCAATTTATGCTGGACTCATCCGAGGACATAGGGTGACGGGATTCGCAGCTACAGGAAAAATACCCGCCCGACGTGCGAAGCATGTGAAGCTAGTACAAATAGTGTACTATTGTTGATTGGCTCTTCCGATAACCTGTTGCAATGCATGTACAATTATGTATTCGGAAAATATTTTTTTGCCTCGTCGCAGCACCCACTTAGAGAACCGACTCGAAAGCAATTCATAAATTTAGTAAGTTTATCACAGGCATATCATTTTATTACATACAATAGGTCATCAACCCACAACGAGAACGAGGATACATTATAAATACTAATTTTTTCACCACACAACAAATAACAAGCAATGAAATGAACTTCAACTCAACCACTCGTCGCTGTTGGAAATACTTGCTTTGAACCAGAAGTGATTCTCTGGGAAGGGCCAGCTACTGTCAACCTCGAGACCAACGAAGGACTGATCATCCAGTCTGAAGTGGCCTACTATATCATGACCAGGGTAGGGAACCACTGAAATGTCCGAGGTATAGATACAGTTGCTTCTCATAAATGGTAGTTATGTTGTGTCAACGGCAACTGGATTGCCTTTCACCATCATTGGATAGTTTTTTCCAAGGAAGAGCGAGTTTTCTCCAAGACTATCAATACCGTACCAGGGAGAAGGTGTTGGCGCTAGCACACTAGTATCCATCCCGAATACCCTGCAGCGGGTGTTGGAATAGGTCCGAAGAGTGCAACCATGGGAGACAACACCTGCTTCCTTAGTAGTAACATCAGCAGTGCGATGTATACAGACAAGAAGGGGTGATCCATTGGAATAAGTTGCCAGGCGCCACTGAGTATATAGGCCCTGCTCGTCCTCATGCTCGTGATCATCACCATCGTTCATCTCCCCCTTGGTTATAAAAATTTTCAAGTATAGGTGCTGGAATGTTCACAGGACCTTGGAAACACAAGAAGAAGGTTAATTAGTAAAGGGAAACTTGCTAGCCCGCATGCATGTGGATGAGACAATTATAATTATGGTGGAAGACAAACGTACTGAAAGCATAAGGATCCCATGCAAAAACAGTGCCACGAGTGGTGGCAGCAAACCCAAGACCCTCGTATTGAATTGCATCATAGTACACATCCGTGTATAGAAACTGATTTTCGAGCAATATCCATCCAGTCGAACCATGAAGGAAGGCAACAAGCTTGTCGAAGATAGCAACAACTCCATTGTTCATGTAATGCCAAGAGCGGTTGGGAACTCGACAAATTGCTATCTTCCGTTGAGGACAGTCACCATGATTGTATTTGAATGTGCATAGAATACCGGTGTGCTCAACCTCTGGGCAGTTTGAGATTTTTGGAAGTGGAACCTAGTGACGAGTGTACACATTCACAAGTTCCCACTTGCAGTTCGACCCAATATAAACAACCCAATCTCCATTTGCGCCTGCCCAAGCCTTACCCTCAAGCGAGGGCATCTTAACATCACACGTATCATTGTCAAGCGACATCAACTTGCACAAGGCGAGGCCTCTGTCGTCTGCGCCCTGGTCAACAGGGTCACGGCGAAGAAGATAGGGGAGATCAAACCGCTCCTGGACCATTGGGTTCCTTGTAATGATGTGATTAGTTGAGTCGAGAATGGTCTTGAACGAACCTGCCATGCTAGCTGAGGTGATGACGTCGCGCCGATCAATGAGTTCCTCCACCGCGTCATCTTTCAGATCAGGGCAAGAATAACGGGGTCATTTCCGGCCTGTTCCCTCCATGGAGAAGACGATCGAATAATGGCAGAAGGAAGGGTGAAGGCAAATGGAGGGGAAAAAAAAATTTGCCACTCCAGATTTTGCCAATTTTCCTTATGCCACTCTAGGTTTTGACATTTTTACTTTTGCCACTCTTAGTTTTTGACAATTATCACAATTGCCATTCCTGTGGCAAAAGCAACATTTTCAAAGTGCCAATTGTGATAATTGTCAAAACCTAAGGGTGGCAAAGATGAAATAAAATTATTTTGGTTTTGCCACAGAATGGCAATTGTGATAATTGTCCAAAACTAAGAGTGGCAAAAGTGAAATGTCAAAACGTAGAGTGGCATAAGGAAAATTGGCAAAATCTAGAGTGGCAAAAACAAAATTTTCCCCAAATGGAGGAGGGAGGAAGTGCATGCGACAATAGTTCCAAATAGAGGGGGAAACGCGAAGAGTCGATGGACGGTTGCCACGGTACAGGAGGTGCCCCGGCCTACATAGACATCCATTCAGAAATTCTACAAAAGGACTCACCGTCGTCTCACTGACATGTTGGAACATGACCACATGTCAACGAAACATGGTGTGTAATTTCTCGTGCAAAATGCAATCTGGCCGCGTTGGCCCGAGGTGCCGCATTTATTGTCGACCTTTATTTTTTTAACATACGATCTGAGTGGATAGCTACTATGGTCATCACACGTGAGCGGATATATAGGTGGGCTAGGTGGGCAGGCGACAACAATCCGAGTGCTAAAAGAGTTGATCCAATGCTTGGTTTTGTTTGGATTTTCCAACTATCACCATTGGATAAAGTGAATCAATGGCTTACGTTCAAAGTTATTCTCATACTACAGAATGGTATAGGAACGTGGAGAGATTTGGTTGATTTTATATCGCTGGATAATATAAAATATTATGAGTGCAGACGCTCCACCGCGAGGTTTGTTGCTCCTTCTCGATCTTCGGGAATCTATGTTCTTCCACTCTTTCGTTTAAGACATGAGCTTTGTTCATCCTTTTGCTGACACGCGGGACATCTAGCATCAAGTTGGACGTGTCATGCAAGAAAATGGAGATATGTAGTGCATAAGTGAGTCGTGCACTTCGATGGCACCTAGTACTATGCAATATTTTTTTTCTCCTCGACAACACGTGAATAGTTCATGTCCTCAATGACAGAGCACGGGATGGTAACCATGGACATGGTCGGCTCTTTCTGAAAAGAGTACTAAATAACTTTAATGTGTCCCGTCAACTCGACGAGAAGCTTTCTTACTATGCCTTCTCCCTCGCCAACGCGTGCGCGGTGCCTTGCAACACGAGGAGGAACTTTTGCTTACAAGCGGTGGACGTGCAACAGTTCATTTGGTGTCAGATTGCAGAAGTACTATTGTAGTACCATCATTATTGTTCGACTTCCGGAAGAGGAGAAGAGCCAATAACAAGGTCACCTACTAACCTAGTACAGTACTACTATAGACAAAGCTGGTCCACCTTTTTAGAGCATGGTTAATTAATATAGGAGGCTCTTACAGCGGCACATCATTTAGAGCAAGTACTCTCTTTGTAGGAACAAACGAAGTGAAACAAAAGTTGGACTGGATGCTAGATTGCCAATTAAAACATGATTACATAGGAAAAAAATCCTATAGCATTCTATCATATGAATCGAATGACCAATGTAGGCAAATTATGAGGGGGGTCTCTCCAACAGTGTTCCTCGGCTCGCACCTAGCATCACAGTGGTCAAACTTGGAGTCATTCATTTGGTACATGTGGCATCTCAGATCTAGACACAAGGTGACGCGACCTCTCACTTCGTCCGCCATTTCAAGCGGCGCGCCGGTGGAGGGCTAGCATACTACAATATTAGGTTGGCTCTATGTGATGTGGCAACTTCATATGCTAACCGGATGCTGGCTATACTACTATGGTACTCACACTCCAAGAAGTGCTCGAAACCATTCATAAATTGAGTTTATGACATGCATTTGCAAATGGACCATTCGTTACATACAACAAGTCATCAACACAGAATGACAACGAGGATACATGTTGGATTATAGATTATGTCCAACAAAACATTCTACAAATACTAAAGTTTTCATCACACAACAAATAACAAGCAATGAAATGAACTTCATCTCAACCAATACTCGGCGTTGGAAATGCTTGCTTTGAACCATAGGTGCTCTGGGAAGGGCCAGCTATTGTCAATATCGAGAGCAACGTAGGACTGATCATCCAGGCTGAAGCGGCATATATTAGGACGAGGGTAGGGAACCACCGCAATGTCCAAGGTATAGATATAGTTGATTGAGCTTCTCATAAATGGTAGTAACATTGTGTCAACAACAGCTGGATCACCTTTCACCATCTTTGGATAGTTTGGTCCAAGGAAGAGCGAGTTTTCTCCAAGACTATCAATACTGAACTAGGGAGAATGTGTTGGCGCTAGCACACTAGTATCCATCCTGAATACCCTGCAATGGGTGTTGGAATAGGTCCGGAGAGGGCGACCATGGGATACAACACGTGCTCCCTCAGTAGGAACAATCTCAGTGCACTGTATATAGACAAGAAGAGGTGATCCATCGGAATTAGTTGCCAGGCACCACTGAGTATATAAGTTCTGCTCGTCCTCATGCTCATGATCATCACCATCGTCATCCCCCCCTTGGTTATAAAAGTTTTCAAGTATAGGTGGCGGAATGTTCACAGGACCTTGGAAACACAAGAAGGTTAATTAGTAAAGGGAAACTTCCTAACCCGCATGCATGTGGATGAAACAATTATAATTATGGTGGAAGACAAACCTACCGAAAGCATAAGGATCCCATGAAAAACAGTGCCACGAGTGGTCGCAGCAAACACAAGATCCTCGTATTGAATTGCATCATAGTACTCATCAGTGTACATAAATTGATTTTTGAGCAATATCCATGGACAAGCCATGGAAGCAGTAATGACGACAACAAGCTTGTCCAAGATAGCAACAACTTCATAGTTCTTGTAATCCCAAGAGCGGTTGGGAACTCGACAAATTGCTATCTTCCATAGACGACAACCATCATGATCGTATTTGAACGTACATAGATCATCTATGTGCTCAACTTCAGGGCACTCTGAGATTTTTGGAAGTGGAATCCGCTGACGAGTGTACACATTCACAAGTTCCCACTCGCAATTGTACCTAATATGAACAACCCAATCTCCATTTGCGCCAGCCCAGGCCTTACCCTTAAGCGATGGCATCTTGACATCACATGTATCATTATCAAGAAGAATCAACTTGCACAAGGCGAGGCCTCCGTCGTCCGCACCCATGCGAACAGGCTTAAAACGACGAAGATAAGGGAGATCAAGCCGCTCCTGGACCATCAGGTTCCTTGTAATGATGTTATTAGTTGAGTCAAGAATGGTCTTGAACGAACCTGTCATGCTAGACGAGATGATGACATTGCACCGATAAATGAGTTCATCCACCACGTCATCTTTCAGATCGGAGCAAGAATAACAGGGTCATTTTCGGCCTGTTCCCTCCATGGAGAAGACGATCAAACAATGGCAGAAGGAAGGGTGAAGGCAAATGGAGGAGGGAGGAAGAGCCTGCGACAACAGTTCCAAATCAAGAGGGAAAGGTGAAGAGGCGGTGGACGGTTGCACGGTACACGAAGAGGCGCCCCGGCCTACATAGACGTCTGTTAGGAAATTGTACAAAAGGACTCGCCATCGTCTCACTGCATGTTGGAACGGGACCAAATGTCAACAAAACATGGTGTGTAATTTCTCATGCAAAATGCAATCTGGCTGCATTGGCCCGAGGTGCCACATTCGTTATCGACCTTTATTTTTTAATGGCGTGCCATTCAGTTTTGAAGCACGACTAATTGGTACTGTATGCAGAGAAAATATAAACTACTCAACCACTACTCCACCTCTAGTGCTAGTAGTATAAAAAAGATATATAGGCTAGAGCTTCAATGCTTTCTTGCTAAGGGCTGCCCACTTGCTTATCACACTATCACCCTCTCTTCAGATCTAAAAAAGGTGACCTTTCTCTCCCTCCTCACTGGTGGTCACAGATCTGCCGGGGAAGAAAAGGGCGTGCAGCGTTTATGCACTCGTCATCGGCGAGCAAGGTCAAGCACTGACGACAAGGCCGTCCTCTTAGAGCTAGCGCCCGCGCGAGATGGCCTCCGTCCCCAAGCTCATTGTCATAGTGTGTGGGAAGGATGACGACCATGAGCGAAGCCACTTGTCACGGAACCTCAGATATGCTACCTCTTTTTGAACCTTACCCTTGTTCTATTGCCCCATCTGCCACGTCGCTGCATGTGGATGTTTTTCCACTCCAACATTTTCCCAATTTGCTATCCTCTGCTCTGCTGGTCACACAGACGAAAACCTTAATTTGCACTATTAAAGGAAACCCTACTTCATGCAGACTAATCCATGTATGGGTTGAATAAGGAAAGGAAGGGAGACTGTACTGTCCAAGAGAGTAGGCATCAAACCCGCATCTAGGTTGAAAAGGGGAAAATCAGTAGCTAAGGAATGAGTCTCGTGTCTCTTGGTTGAAGAAGGGTAGAAAGGCATGGCAACGCAATAGAGAATGACCAGGTCGACCGGTTTGTTGTCCTCACATAGGAAAAAGGTGGCTAAAGAGAACAAAAATGGGACGTAATCCACATATGCTGCCTGGATATTTGTTGCTCTGGGCAACCATACCTCCCTCACCACTCTATGTGTCCTTGGAGGTACATGGTACTGGTGCGCCCACTGTCCAAATGGGCCTCCCATGCTCTTACTCGCACTTTTTTTGCTGTTAAAATAACGCCCGCGGTCAAGTCAAGCAATGCTACTGCTAAAGTGATGCCACATTTAACTAATGCCGCACTCAGTCTAATGCCACCAATAAATTGAAGCAATGCCATTTAATGTCACTGGGTTATTTCAGGGTTAGATGTTGATTGTGGATGTATTAAAGATTTTTCAGCTAATGCATTCTAATGTTGTTGCACAGCCAGTATACCAACGATGAATCTTGTTACTACCTTCAGAGTTTTGCACTGTTAATGCTTATAGATTACATACATCACTTTCATGAGATAAGTCAATCTTTTTGTACAGTGTCAAGAGGAAAGGTCAAGAGTGGGCACCTCCTCCTTCGGCTGTTCTCTTGATTCGTTCGATCAAGCTTTTATGTATGACCGATTATCAAGATTGGGATAGAAATTTTTAGGCCCCCTCAAGTTCGAAATGATATTTACCTTGAAGGTACATGGTTTGCAATTTTTTTATACTGTCATTAGTTAATAATGCTAGTTACCTTCAGACTTCTGTATTTGGTTTAATGCTCTTGCACAGCTAGTATACCAATGCTAAAACTTGTTACCTTTACATTTTGTATTGTTTATTCTTATAGAAATCTTCGAGTGCTAGAGTTTATGGAAATCTGTTCAGTAAAACCATTGTACTATATCCTGTAATAAAATAACTACTCTACTGTTGCACTAGCCACTGGATTATATATAAAGTGTGGCAAGCTTTCCCAGATATGTGCTCAAGAAAACCACTACCTGTTTTTCTAAATACTAGACGTTTGGGTACTTTAAATTGAACTGTGAAAATGTCTTATATTAAGGAACAGAGGGTGTAGAGTTCACTCAAATTATCCCTGTAAAGCTAGTCACACCTTTGTTAAAATTAATGTTCATTATGTTATCGGAGGAGGTCTGTATGTTTGTCTCTAATGCCTGTCGACTACATACCTGACATCATGATGTAATGTTAAGTCATTTCCTTTTGTATAGTGTCACTGAATTGTCAAGGCGGTGATGGCATTCTATTTAAGTTGAACTGCACAAAATATGCTTAAAAGAAGAGGAAAGGTCAGGAATCATTCATTTTTTCAGAAAGAACTATATATGCCTTCCTGACATCAGGCGATGTTGCCTTATTTATTCCTTCAAACAGGTGGTTAGAAATAGTCTTGCTACCTTTTCCCATTAAAAAATTGGAATGCTTATATTTGTGAGTCTATGCTTCAACTAGTGCCACTTTTATAGTAATCACACTTCCAATATCTATGCAAACAGGAATGCTCGAGTTTAGTGGAACTGCACAAAAAGTCCAAATGGTTCAACATTAGGACCATGTTTTCTTCCAAACATTATATCCAATTGCTGGCACTATGAGTTGTTCATTACGAAGGTACATGGTTTGCTACTATCTTGCTACTCTTTTTGTACTGTCACTAGATAGTAATACTAGTGGTTTGCATGTGAATTTATTGGCAGGGTGGACCTACATTGGAGGTGCAGGACAAGATTTAATGATTGGATGCTCAATTTCGGTTGTATCGATTTCACCTCTTCCATCACTGCGAACATGGATATCCTTGGTCTGATGAAGAATAGGCGCTATATTTCTGCTCTGAACCAGCAAATCAATTCAGTATGAAATTGTCTAGGGCAAAACATGACTGTATCAAATTATCCACTGCAAAACATGACAGATGCTAAGCGGAAGAGACGTGTTTAAATTGAAAATACAAGGTGGCGTATATGTTTACTAGCTGCTTGATATTTGTGCATATAGAGATGTCTGCGCGTTGCTATTTGGCAAACAAACAAAGTGACCGCAATTTTGGTTGAACTGCACAAGAGAATAGTATAGTCACTGCATGCGGTGCCATTTGAAAATAGACATCAAACGATTGGATAGTCACTTCATGGACTATAGAAAAGGCGTACTATACTATTTATTGTCCAACATGTAATGCCCCGAGACCGATGCTCCAGAAGACTTCCAGCTATTCCGAGTTTCGTCGTGTGATTTGTTTTGGTTGTTGCATTTCATCTTAGCATCATTTGCATTGCATCATGTCTTCATGCAACCCTTTTTTAAAACTCAACTAATAAATTGCATACATGGTTGATCTATTTAAATTGAGGGAAGGGTGACTTCTCTTTATAACATATCCTCCCAATATTAGGGAGCTATATTAAAATATTCCATTAACTTTGGCATCACCATAACACACTTGCAATTTAATTCTCATGCCTTTTGCTTCATGTTTGTTCTCCAAACTTTCTCCATATTTCTTTCTCCATTTATCGAGGCTCCTCCTAAAGTCTCAACATTTTTGGACACTCCTAAATCCTAGACTCCATTCAAACTCCTTTGGCACAAGTTAAATAATTTTGGGTTTAACTTCGCCTATTTTGCTGGAACCACTTTTGTTGGGTTGGAAACATTCCATAAAGCCTTACAAAAATATCCCACCATTGTATTCTTCTCGATGGCCTCTTTTCTTGATTCTTTTTGGCCTCTCTCTATTTTTCTGTAAGGAGTATATCAAGAGAGAGGGGAGCAGTGCATAGACGAAGCCCGCTTAAGGCCCACCTGCGGCCTGACCTAGCCGGCCCAAGGGGCCTGCCCGATCTCCTCTTATCCACCGCCTCTCCCTCGTTCCCCTGCTAGCGTCGCCACTCACACGCACGCATCGAGCCAGGGAGAGGAGCTCCCTACGCCCGACCCCCTCGCTGAGGCCATGGCTGCCGTCGCGCCTTCTTCCCCTCCTCGCCATCGCCGCCCTGGAGAGAGCCGCCCCAACGCCCCTCCACGCGACGCCTCCCCTTCTCCTGCTCCTCTGCAACACCCTGCTGCCGGCCAAGTCCCGGCCTCCAAAGCCAGGATCAGCCCCGAGCTGCAGCGCCGCTCCGACGACCCCATCATCACGCTGTCCCCGACCTCTTTCTGGCAGGATCCTCTCCGACACCGTGGTTCCCGGTGCCCCGGACCTCCCCTTCTTCGCTAAGTTCGTCGCTGCCGAGCCCCTACATCGGCCTCGCGACCCAGCGCCTCCCTCCTGCAGCCCCCGCAAGCCCCTAGGAGGCGTGCTCCTCGTGATGCACATGAGCGCCTACAGTCGCGTTGGTTGCCTCCCAACCACCTTCGCGCCCGGATCTGTCCGAATCAAGCCGGCCCGCCACCACCATCGCGCCTTCAGCCCGTCCGACCTCCTCTGCCTCGCTGGCCTCCAGCGTTGACCGAGTGCCCGTGCAGCCGTATGTGTGAGCTGCTTCTGCTGCAAGGCCCAGCCAGCGCCCTGCCGGCCTGCCTCCGCTCAAGCTGCTGACCATCTCCTGCTGCTGACCAACAACATCGCCTCCTTGCTGCTGGCATCCCGAGGTCCTTGTGTTGTTTTGTGTTGGACCGTTAAGGCCGGCAAGATCGACTACATGGATGCCAAGACCACACCAGGACCGCCAAGCATCGTCTCCGGGATTTTCCCGAAGTACCACTACGGTCGTCATCCGCCAAGTACCCCTTTGGGTCATTAAGTTCGTCTACCATCATCGTGAACCGCTTCCGAAACGTGTACCACTACGCCCAAGTTCCACTACAAGATGTACCACTACCGTCACCGAAGACCATCAAGTGTACAACTACCGCCGCCGTTGATTCGACAAGACAACGTGTACCACTACTTCCACTACATCGCGAGAACGTGTACTTCCCTCTACGAACTCGACCCGCTCCGAAATGCACTCTTCGAAGGTATAAATCCGAGACGACGCCCGCGAATGAATGCATGTGTGTTGTATGAGATGCTTGTGTTTGCACCGTGTCCGGGAGAGGTCTTTGCACGTTCCTCGTTTGCCATGCCGCCATCCCGTGGGAACCCGGAATCTGGGAGCACCCCACCATCCTTGCATGACATGCTCATGCCCACTTCTTTAGCGCCGATATCTCCATGAGCTACCGGAACCGATATGTTGTGTGACATCATTTTCGGATTCGTTGCCGTGGCACCCGTTTCGTTCCGCCATGCTGACCAAATGCTTCATAACATGCTCATGTCAACATTTTCATAAAAAAATGCATAAAACTTTCATATGTCATCCGCATCATGATAACAACATTTAAATGCTTAAAATTGTTGTTTGCATTAAATTGCTAGATAACACATGCGGATTTTCCGGAATTTTTGTTTGTTGTTTCCGGCCTCTTTTAAATTTGCCTAGCTAGGTAGTTTTATTATGTTTCACCTCTTGCCATGTTTATAACAACATGTAATATTGTTGTGTTCCTAAATGAGAGAGAACTAAATAATTGATGTGGTGTTTCGTCAATATGCAACTCGTAGAATATTGAGCTCCACTTAACTTGTAGTGTTGTTTGTGCATATTGCATTGGCATGCCTCGTTAAACTGGACGTGCATCATACTTTTTTGTGCAACATGACATGTTTATGCTTGTGTGTTTACCATGTTGTTTGCTTCTTTCCGGTTTGCTTCTCTCGTTAGCTTCGGTTTTGTTCCGGAGTTGTGAGGATTCGTTCGACTATGTCCGCTTGTCTTCTTAATAGACTCGTTCTTCTTCCTTGCGGGATTTCAGGCAAGATGACCATTACCCTCGATATCACTTCTATCTTTGCTTGCTAGTTGCTTCGTTCTATCGCTATGCTGCACTACCTATCACTTGTTTACCATGCCTCCCAAGTTGTCATGTCAGCCTCTAACCTTTTCACCCTTCCTAGCAAACCGTTGCTTGGCTATGTTACCGCTTTGCTCAGCCCCTCTTATAGTGTTGTTAGTTGCAGGTGAAGTCAAAGATTGTTCCATGTTGGAACAAGATAATTTTGGGATATCACAATATCTCTTATTTAACTAATGCATCTATATACTTGGTAAAGGGTGGAAGGCTCGGCCTTATGCCTGGTGTTTTGTTCCACTCTTGTCGCCCTAGTTTCCGTCATATCGGTGTTATGTTCCTTGATTTTGCGTTCCTTACGCGGTTGGGTGATTTATGGGACCCCCTTGGCAGTTCGCTTTGAATAAAACTCCTCCAGCAAGGCCCAACATTGGTTTTAACATTTGCCACCTAAGCCTTTTCCCTTGGGTTCTGCAGACTCAAGGGTCATCTTTATTTTACCACCTGGGCCAGTGCTCCTCTGAGGGTTGGTCCAAACTAGAGCACCGTGCGGGACCGTCCCTTGGCAACTTGGTTTATGTTGGTACCTGTACGCTTAGCTTATCCGATGTGCCCTGAGAACGAGATATGTGTAGCTCCTATCAGAATTTGTCGGCACAGTCGGGTGGTCTTGCTGGTCTTGTTTTACCATTGTCGAAATGTCTTGTAAACCGGGATTCCTAGACTGATCGGGTCTTCCTGGGAGAAGGAATATCCTTCGTTGACCGTGAGAGCTTGTGATGGGCTAAGTTGGGACACCCCTGCAGGGTATTATCTTTCGAAAGCCATGCCCGCGGTTATGTGGCAGATGGGAATTTGTTAATATCCGGTGGTAGAGAACTTGACACTTGACTTAATTAAAATGCATCAACCGCGTGTGTAGCCGTGATGGTCTCTTTTCGGCAAAGTCCGGGAAGTGAACACGGTTTTGGGTTATGTTTGACGTAAGTAGTTTCAGGATCACTTCTTGATCACTTCTAGCTTCTCGAGCATTCCGTTGCTTCTCTTCTCACTCTTGCTTGCGTATATTAGCCACCATATTTTCTTAGTGCTTGTTGCAACTCCACTTCATTACCACTTCCTACCCATAAGCTTAAATAGTCTTGATCTCACGGGTTTTGAGATTGCTGAATCCTCGTGACTCACCAGATACTATCACAACAGTTGCAGGTGCCAATGATACCAGTGCAGATGATGCAACCTAGCTCAGATGGGAGCTCAAGGAAGATCTTAGTCATTGCTATGTTTCATTTCATGTTGATCAGTAGTGGAGCCCAGTTGAGACGATCGCGGATTGGGTTATCTTCTTTTCTTTTGGCTTCGTCTGTAGTCGGACTATGTGTGTGCTCTGAATTATGTATGAGTTATATGGTCATTGTGTGAAGAGGCAATTGTAAGCCAACTCTTTATCCCATTCTTGTTCATTACATGGGATTGTGTGAACCCTTCTTGCGACAAAACCACCATGCGGTTATGCCTCTAAGTCGTGCTTCGACACGTGGGAGATATAGCCGCATCATGGGTGTTACAAGTTGGTAATCAGAGCCATGCCCGACTTAGGAGCCCCCCTGCTTGATCGAATCGCTGACGTTGTTGAGTCTAGAACAAAAATGTTTTGAGTCTTAGGATTATATATATCAGAGAGTAGGATTCTTTTTACTCCTCAGTCCCTTCATCGCTCTGGTGAGGCCTCCTGACGTAGATGTTTTGTCTTTCCTCTCCTAAAATTTCACTAATTTTTTTAGGATCACATGGGTATCTTGGGTTTGTTCTGATATTCTTATGACGAGAACATTGTTCTTGGTGCCTCCTGACATTTAGGGGTTATGGCAGTGTCCTGGGGAGTTGAGCTCTGAGGTGTTGTCATCAGAATTTTATCGTTGCAGTTCTGGAATACCTAAGTTTTGCCGACATCGAAAATCTCTTTTATGCAATTGTTGGTGAGATAACCTCGACGTCACCCAGTACTGGGGAGTTCGGGAGTATTGCCATAGCTCGTATAATGGATGCTTTTCAAAGGTTGAGGTACACGATTTCTGGAGTTTTCTTGGTTATGTGTTGACGGATGGATACAGCTGGATGTAGGGATTGTTAGTTTTGGGTGAGATATATATTTCTTCCCCTGTATCCCCAACACCAGATTGCATAACCAGAAAGTTTCGGGAGTTTTATAGGTGGGAATTCAAGTAGCTCTAGTTTTTTTTCTTTCCGACGGATGCATGATATGAGATTGGGATTCGCCGTCTAGTGGTCCGCCTATCCACGGTCGTTTTTACAGTATTCTTGTTGTGTCTTAAAGAACCCTTGGCTATGCTAGTTCGGGGACGCTTTGTATGTCATGTCCACTGCCTTGTACATGATGGTGCTGATACGATCGAGCCCGTGTGGGCCCCACCAAGAAAACTTCGGACAAAATCTATATCATATGTTTGTTCCGGCTTATTCTGCAAGCCAAATCCTTTGTTTTGTTTTATTTGTGGTATTCGAGTTGCTTCGAAGTCAAATGTTGAATCCATACCTTTCATAAACGGTGTTCTCATATTGCTATGCGAATACTTATCCTTCTTGATCATCGACGATGTCATGTTAATTCTTTTCCGACCGGTGTTCTTCTCTTCAAGTGGATCCGAACATTTCAACATTCGCAAGATCAATTCTAAGTTTTCTCAACGGTGTTTCTTCCAACTATCCCAAGTTGCCTTTGTTTTTTCCCTCCCTCCCACCCTTTTTCTTCAAGGACTCAAATTTCTTAATCGGGTATCCATTTATTCATGTGAAGTCTCTTCACTCTTTTCAATCAATGTTCTGATCTGGTGATCCCTTGTGAAGATGCTCATGAGCTTCAAGTTCATCATTCTTCGTTCTTTTTCTTCTCTGGTGGATTCTAGTCAAGTTTTCGGTGTTGATCATATTCCCTTCCTCGTTTCAAGTGTTTGCGTATGCCGGTGTATCTCTTAATCATTCCCCACTTGCTATTCACTTGTTCTGGAGTGCTGAAGATATCTCTGAAGATTCATGTTTCCATTCTCAATCCGTTCAAGTTATTTTGAGGTTGTTATCTCATTCAAGCCATTTAATTCAACAGGTGCAATCCCCCCTTTCAATCAATCGTTCAACGGTGTTTTCTTTTGAGTGGGCCCTAACCCATAGGTTTTTTTCCAGGATCTTACCTGACTCTTCTAATTATCAGGAGCGATTATCAAATTCATTTCCAAGTTTGACGTAAGAATGAATTTTCATCAGTCAGATGTCTTCTTCAAGATCGCTTTCAAATTCTTTTGATCGTTGGTTCAAACTTTCTATTCTTCATTCTGGAGTGCCTCAACACTTCATGGTGGTTCTCATCATCTTTCTCAACATTTGAAGACCGAGGAAGAGATTTATCCTAAAAATCTTGGTCCATTCTCTTCAAGATTCATGGTTCTAACTTTATACCATCCTCTCATAATTGCTTTCGATTGTGAGAATTCTTTTCACCCATCCAGATTAATTCAGGAGTCTTTTCAGTTTGATTCGCCGGAGCCCATCATCTCAGAATTATTCATTCCAACTTTCAGTTCTCGTTCTCCAAATCTTACTAGGGCATCGTTCAAATACCCTCTAATCAGTTCATGATCTCTTCGTTCTCATGTATCTAAATCCCCTCAAGTATCTTCATTCATTTTCCAATTCTTCCCGGTGAATTGTGCCTTTTCTACTTTCATTTTCAATTCTTATGGTGGTTCGTTCAAGAGTTCTCTTCCTTGGTTATCATATCAAGTCATTCGTTCTTTCCAACCCTACCAGTGATTCGTGGAAGACCTTCCCAAGTTTGCGCTATTTCTCTCGTCAATCTTTTCAAGAAGGATAAGTGGCATGCCAAATCCGTTGCTTGTCATCAATTTAAATTGGTGAAGGATATGCATAACATAATTCTTATTCTTAATTCATCCAAGTGATTAAGTCCTTCTTCCGGAGTTCATAATGGTATCAATTTCTCAGTTCTAAGTTGTTCATCTCTTCTTTCCGGAGTTCATTCATCATATCACATTCTCGGTTTCATGTGTTTCATCTTTTCTTTCTGGAGTTCCAAGTTTTCCGCATTATCTTGTCGTGAAGCTCCTTCTAAATCATCACAAGGCTTCACCTTGTGTTTCCAACTTCTCTTTCTTTCTACCATCCTTTTATTACCGGCGTTTTTCATGGAGGCTCTACATGGTGGTTCGTCAAGGATTCCTTTCATCCTTCAATTGTTCTTCAAGATTTCTCTCGAAGTTAAGATCTGCCAAGCTATACTCTAAAATAAACATGGTGCTTAACACATGTTTTGTTTTGGGGAGTTCAAGTATTCTTCTTCTTGCATTTTGAAGTGCAATTCTTTCTACCTTATCTTTTGAGGAGGTGTTATATCATTCTTGACAATTTCCATTCATGTTTCGCGATTCACATGTTGTCAAGAATGAGGTATTTTAAATCCATTAATCTCTTCGTTGGAGTTATCTTGTGTCATATTTCACCTAAAGCCTTCCCTAAGGAATGTTGCTATTGTGGTGCTTATCAATGATCCAAGTTTTCTCCTATCCTCTCGGCGAAAGCAGTTTTCATCTCTTCATTGATCTCAAGCAAGCAATTGTTTCCGTTAGTGGCCGGTTGCCACCTCATAATTTTGAGATGTTTTCCATAAGCCTACAACAAGCTTATCCTTTCGTTGTTGATAATCCAACAACTCTGTTCTAGCATTTCCTGTAAGCGTGCTTTTTCAAGATCAAGTTTTCCTCCGTTCATTCCATTCCATTTTTTCATTTCTTTCGGAGGCATTGTGATGTTGTGCTCTTCACCCATCACGTCGTTTTGTCAAGTTCATGTTATTTTCGTGCTTATCCATTTAACCGGAGTGTGTGTTCTCATTCAAGTTCTTTCGTCTTATCAAGTTTTGCCTCTCGTTTCAACCTGAGTGCTGTCTGAAATCCTTCTTACCCATTGTGCCATTCTTTCAATAGTTCTGGAGGCAGTGTGTTGTTGATTTCATCAAGTATCATCCCATCTTCTCAAGTTCATGTTCTATTCCTTCCATGTTCAACCGGAGTGCTGCCCGAATTCTTCCTCTCTCATCCTATTTTAACCAGAGTGGTTTCAAATTCTATCTTGTCCATTAAACTCTTGATTCATGTCTTTGCAACCTTCAAGTTCTCATAATGTTCCTTGTTCCTCTTTTTTAACGGATTGTTCGCAATCTCGTTCATCTCCGTTGTATTCTTTCTTTCAAGTTGTTCAACCTCTCAAGGATCGTGGTTTCACTCGTTTGTCAAAGAAGCAACCTTGTTTTACCTCTTCTTCTTCCATTTCTCTCTGGTGCCATCCTAGATCTCGGGATGAGATCCTCTTGTAGTGGTGGAGTGTTGTAACGCCCTGAGACCGGTGCTCCAGAAGACTTCCAGCTATTCTGAGTTTCGTCGAGTGATTTGTTTTGGTTGTTGCATTTCATCTTAGCATCATTTGCATTACATCATGTCTTCATGCAACCCTTTTTAAAACTCAACTAATTAATCGCATAGATGGTTGATCTATTTAAATCGAGGGAAGGGTGACTTCTCTTTATAACATATCCTCCCAATATTAGGGAGCTATATTAAAATATTCCATTAACTTTGGACTCACCATAACACACTTGCAATTTAATTCTCATGCCTTTTGCTTCATGTTTGTTCTCCAAACTTTCTCCATATTTCTTTCTCCATTTATCGAGGCTCCTCCTAAAGTCTCAACATTTTTGGACACTCCTAAATCCTAGACTCCATTCAAACTCCTTTGGCGCAAGTTAAATAACTTTGGGTTTAACTTCGCCTATTTTGCTGGAACCACTTTTCTTGGGTTGGAAACATTCCATAAATCCTTACAAAAATATCCCACCATTTTATTCTTCTCCATGGCCTCTTCTCTTGATTCTTTTTGGTATCTCTCTATTTTTCTGTAAGGAGTATATCAAGAGAGAGGGGAGTAGTGCATAGCCGAAGCCCGCTTAAGGCCCACCTGCGGCCTGACCTAGCCAGCCCAAGAGGCCTGCTCGATCTCCTCTTATCCATCCACTCACTCGACCCCCTCTCCCTTGTTCCCCTGCTAGCGCTGCCACTCACACGCACGCATCGAGCCAGGGAGAGGAGCTCCCTGTACCCGACCCCCTCGCTGAGGCCATGGCCGCCACCGCGCCTTCTTCCCCTCCTCGCCATCGCCGCCCTGGAGAGCGCCGCCCCAACGCCCCTCCACGCGACGCCTCCCCTTCTCCTGCTCCTCTGCGACACCCTACTGCCGGCCATGTCCCGGCCTCCAACGCCAGGATCAGCCCCGAGCTGCTGCGCCGCTCCGACGACCCCATCATCGCGCTGTCCCCGACCTCCTTCTAGCAGGATCCTCTCCATCACCATGGTTCCCGGCGCCCCGGACCTCCCCTGCTTCGCTAAGTTTGTCGTTGCCGAGCCCCTACCTTGGCCTCGCGACGCCGCGCCTCCCTCATGCAGCCCCCGCAAGCCACTAGGAGGCGTGCTCCTCGTGATGCACATGAGCTCCTACAGTCTCGTCGGTTGCCTCCCCGCCACCTTCGCGCCCGGATCTCTCCGGATCAAGCCGGCCCGCCGCCACCATCGCGCCTTCAGCCCGTCCGACCTCCTCTGCCTCGCTAGCCTCCAGCGTTGACCGAGCGCCCGAGCAGCCGTATGCGTGAGCTGCTTCTACTGCAAGGCCCAGCCAGCGCCATGCCGGCCTGCCTCCGCTCAAGCTGCTGACCATCTCCTGCCGCTGACCACCACCATCGCCTCCTTGATGCTGGCATCCCGAGGCCCTTGTGTTGTTTTGTGTTGGACCGTAAAGGCCGGCAAGATCGACTACATGGACGCCAAGACCACACCAGGACCGCCAAGCATCGTCTCCGGGAGTTTTCCCCAAGTACCACTACGGTCATCATCCGCCAAGTACCCCTTCGGATAATCAAGTTCGTCTACCATCATCGTGAACCGCTTCCGAAACGTGTACCACTACGCCCAAGTTCCACTAGAAGATGTACCACTACCCTCGCCGAAGACCGTCAAGTGTACAACTACCGCCGCCGTTGATTCGACAAGACAACGTGTACCACTACTTCCACTACATAGCGAGAATGTCTACTTCCCTCTACGAACTAGACCCACTCTGAAATGCATGCTTTGAAGGTATAAACCCGAGACGACGCCCGCGAATGAACGCATGTGTGTTGTGTGAGATGCTCGTGTTTGCACTGTGTCCGAGAGAGGTCTTTGCACGTTCCTCATTTGCCATGCCGCCATCCCATGCGAACCCGGAATCCGGGAGCACCCCACCATCCTTGCATGACACGCTCACGCCCAATTCTTTTGCACTGGTATCTCCGTGAGCTACCGGAACCGATATGTTGTGTGACATCATTTTTGGATTCGTTGCCGTGGCACCCGTTTCGTTCCGCCATGGTGACCAAATGCTTCATAACATGCTCATGTCAACAGTTTCATAAAAAAATGCATAAAACTTGCATATGTCATCTGCATCATGAAAACAACATTTAAATGCTTAAAAATTTTGTTTGCATTAAATTGCTAGATAACACATGCGGATTTTTAGGAATTGTTGTTTGTTGTTTCCGGCCTCTTTTAAATTTGCCTAGCTAGGTAGTTTTATTACGTTTCACCTCTTGCCATGTTTATAACAACATGTAATATTGTTGTGTTCCTAAACGAGAGAGAACTAAATAATTGATGTGGTATTTCATCAATATGCAACTCGTAGCATATTGAGCTCCACTTAACTTGTAGTGTTGTTTGTGCATATTTCCATGCCATGCCTCATTAAACCGGACATGCATCATACTTGTTTGTGCATCATGACATGTTTATGCTTGTGTGTTTACCATGTTGTTTGCTTCTTTCCGGTTTGCTTCTCTCGTTAGCTTCGGTTTCTTTCTGGAGTTGTGAGGATTCGTTCGACTATGTCCGCTTGTCTTCTTCATAGACTCGTTCTTCTTCCTTGCGGGATTTCAGGCAAGATGACCATTACCCTCGATATCACTTCTATCTTTGCTTGCTAGTTGCTTCGTTCTATCGCTATGCTGCGCTACCTATCACTTGTTTAACATGCCTCCCAAGTTGCCATGTCAGCCTCTAACCTTTTCACCCTTCCTAGCAAACCGTTGCTTGGCTATGTTACCGCTTTGCTCAGCCCTCTTATAGTGTTGTTAGTTGCAGGTGAAGTCGAAGATTGCTCCATGTTGGAACAGGATCATTTTGGGATATCACAATATCTCTTATTTAATTAATGCATCTATATACTTGGTAAAGGGTGGAAGGCTCGTCCCTATGCCTGGTGTTTCGTTCCACTCTTGCCGCCCTAGTTTCCTTCATATCGGTGTTATGTTCCTTGATTTTGCGTTCCTTACGCGGTAGGGTGATTTATGGCACCCCCTTCACAGTTCGCTTTGAATAAAACTCCTCCAGCAAGGCCCAACATTGGTTTTAACATTTGCCACCTAGGCCTTTTTCCCTTGGGTTCTGCAGACTCAAGGGTCATCTTTATTTTACCATCTGGGCCAGTGCTCCTCTGAATGTTGATCCAAACTAGAGCACCGTGCGGGACCGTCCCTTGGCAACTTGGGTTATGTTGGTACCTATACGCTTAGCTTATCTGATGTGCCCTGAGAACGAGATATGTGCAGCTCCTATCGGGATTTTTCGGCACAGTCGGGTGGTCTTGCTGGTCTTGTTTTACCATTGTCGAAATGTCTTGTAAACCGGGATTCCGAGACTGACCGGGTCTTCCTGGGAGAAGGAATATCCTTCGTTGACCGTGAGAGCTTGTGATGGGCTAATTGGGACACCCCTGCAGGGTATTATCTTTCGAAAGCCGTGCCCGTGGTTATGTGGCAGATGGGAATTTGTTAATATCCGGTTGTAGACAACTTGACACTTGACTTAATTAAAATGCATCAATCGCGTGTGTAGCCGTGATGGTCTCTTTTCGGCGGAGTCCGGGAAGTGAACACGGTTTTGGGTTATGTTTGACGTAAGTTGTTTCAGGATCACTTCTTGATCACTTCTAGCTTCTCGACCGTTCCGTTGCTTCTCTTCTCGCTCTTGCTTGCGTATATTAGCCACCATATTTGCTTAGTGCTTGCTGCAACTCCACTTCATTACCACTTCCTACCCATAAGCTTAAATAGTCTTGATCTCACGGGTTTTGAGATTGCTGAGTCCTCGTGACTCACCAGATACTATCACAACAGTTGTAGGTGCCGATGATACCAGTGCAGATGATGCAACCGAGCTCAGATGGGAGCTCAACGAAGATCTTCGTCATTGCTATGTTTCGTTTCATGTTGATCAGTAGTGGAGCCCAGTTGGGACGATCGGGGATCTAGTAGTTGGGTTATCTTCTTTTCTTTTGGCTTCGTCCGTAGTCGGACTATGCGTGTGCTCTGAATGACGTATGAGTTATATGGTCATTGTGTGAAGTGGCAATTGTAAGCCAACTTTTTATCCCATTCTTGTTCATTACATGGGATTGTGTGAAGATGACCCTTCTTGCGACAAAACCACCATGCGGTTATGCCTCTAAGTCATGCTTCGACACGTGGGAGATATAGCCGCATCGTGGGTGTTCCAACTAGGTGCTTCATTGCTTTGGTCTGATTATACAATGGTCATCATTTTGCCTAAGTTAAAGTTTGTATTCGGAAAATAGTCTCGCCGTGTGATCGAAAGAAGACCAAATCATATTGAAGTGGATGTTCCTCCATCATGTTTGGTTCATTCTCATGGTTCAAGCTGTTGGTGAAACCACTTACGTTTGCAAGAGGAATTGTAGACTTCACAAACAAATTTGTCGTTCACACTGTACTGAATGTTGGCCAAGAGAAGCATCCATGTTAGTAGGAAGAGCAGATGTTTTTTCTAGATCTTTGCTTTTGGAGCTACATATTTGTATATGATCTGTGAATCATTGAGATGCATTAACATGTTGATCTTATGTATGTGAATCGTACTAGTTGGTTTTGAATTTGGGCTACTAATGTGAACATATTACAATGACAGGCCTGTGAGTCTCGTGTGAACATTTCAAACGGATTGGCTCTTACTGCTGTTCACAGCATGATCCTTATTTCCGTGTTCTCAGTGTTTACAAGTTACTATCAGTTCCTTATTTCTATTCGCTCAGTGTTTACAAGTTACTGATCGATCACTAGCTAGCCTACTAATGCGCTCCTGGCAGTTTTAGTTGCGACGCCAAGATCCGAAGTGGCAGTTTTTGGAATAAAAATGCCTACCTCTAAAGAAACTGACAAGCTGCTCTGAAGAAAATGACATGCGAATCTAAAGAAACTGCCAGCAAAAACATTCACAAATGCCTTATCTCCTAGAGAACGTTCATCATCTAATGCGATCGTACACATACACCATCCGACCTACTCGATCCTACACATAAACTATCCGAACTACTCGATCCTACACGCATAAATAGCAGATCATGCACATACTACCTCCTTTTCGGTTTGTAGGGCTCAATTCAAGAAATGACCTACTCGATCCTACACAAATAAATAGCGGATCACGCACGTACTACTACCTCCTTTTCGGTTTGAAGGACTTAATACAAAAATCTCATTAACCTCCGTCTGTGTTTAAAAGGCCCATGAGCTACAGTAAACTATTCGGATTTAAAAGGCATGTAACAATTAAAGCGCATATTTTTTGCATCAGTTAGCTGCCTTAATTACGGTCGGCTACATGCAGCCACTCAGAATCGCTCGCTGCCAGTACTTAGAGTAGCATGCAATGAGTCACAGCCGAGGGCACGCATGCAACAACTTAAATCGCTGGAATTAATTAGACTTAAACTTCTGCATGTAGTTAATTATTGCCATGCCTTGGTCTTGCTGCTTTGGCTCACGGGACTAATAAACCCAGACGAAGGAAGTAGGTGGTGAGTGGTGGAATCATTATTGACAAGTGGGAGTACCTCATCTAGATTATTCGAGTGCACTCGTTTGACCGTCATGCCGGCGTGCGACCCAGCACGGACGGGACGGGACGACACAACCATAATTCAGTTTTTCTAGTTTTCCACGGCAAGCTGGTGCGCTAAGCCCTTCCTGCTTATGCATTGAATTCCGATGACCGCGATGACTGCCGCGTTTCCCGCGACACGCTGGTTCGCCTACCTTCCACCAATAAGTAATGTTTCCTCGCCGTCTCCATTGGCACCATCACCCAACTCGCCCTATCCTCATAAGCCCCCACCAGCCAGATGTCGCTCACCATTTATCCTCGCTCTTGACACATCCGCCATGCCCCCACCCATCCGCAATAGGCGATGCCGGAGGCGGTCACTGCCGGAACTAGTGTTCGGTTTTTCACCATAAGGCAGACGGAGGGAGGAGGCATTCTATCGGTCTTTAAATGGCAATGCGGAGTATGAGGAGTTGTTAGAGCGCGACCGCCTGGCGGAGGAGCAGGAGTTATTGGAGCGCGACTGCCTGGCGGAGGAGCAGCGTATCATCGATTTGCGCTACCAGCGGGACATGGAGCAGCAACGCACCGATGCTCTGAGTCGCGAGCAGAGCACCCGCAACTGGGCTGACTATGTGGAGGCCGGCGCCCAGCAAATAGCCCTGGAGGCTGTCGGGCACGCACGCGTTCGCGATGCCGAATTTTACTACCAGCTTGTCAAGTGGGTTTCCCGCTTAGAAGGCGAAGCTCCGGTGGACCACACCGGAATGGAAAGGGCCAACGCGCGCGAGCAACGCGCCCTATCGCACATCTGGCAAGTCCGAGGCGAGGCGGAGGATGCCAGTGCCGGCGTTTAGAGTGTACCACGGATGGCGGCTGTCATCTTCTAGTTAGCTAAGAGTAAGTTAGTACTTGTACGCTACTAGAGTATTAGTGGGAGTAGATAGTTTACTTGGCTATGATGGTTGTCAACGTGGAAGTTCAGTACTCTATATCTGGATCAGACCTCTTACTTTGCTCTGAATGTTGAACTTTCCATTTGAACATATGGAATGGGCTCTTATTTTTTTTAAATGGGTTGTATTTGTCCACCACGGGTTTAGAGGCTGACTTGTGGGCCTACTAGGTTGATGCATACACAATCAGGAGATGATTGTACGTGGAGAGGATGACAATAGGGACCCGTTGTCAGTGTCAAAACAGACGGATCTCGGGTAGGGGGTCCTGAACTATGCGTCTAAGGCAAATGGTAATAGGAGGCAGGGGACACAATGTTTACCCAGGTTCGACCCCTCTCTATGGAGGTAATACCCTACTTCCTGCTTGATTGATCTTGATTAATATGAGTATTACAAGAGTTGATCTACCACGAGATCGTAATGGCTAAACACTAGAAGTCTAGCCTATGTGGTTATGATTGTTGTGGCTTAACCCTAGAAGTCTAAACCCTTCGGTTTATATTGACACCGGGGGGACTAGGGTTGTACAAACTCGGTTATAGAGAAAGGAATCCACATATCCGAATCGCCAAGCTTGCCTTCCATGCAAAGGAGAGTCCCACCCGGACACGGGACGAAGTCTTCTATCTTGTATCTTCATAGTCCAATAGTCTGGCCAAAGGATATATTCTAGCTGTCCGAGGACCCCTTAGTCCAGGACTCCCTCAGTAGCCCCTGAACCAGGCTTCAATGATGATGAGTCCGGCGTGTAGATTGTCTTCGGCATTGCAAGGCGGGTTCCTTCTCCGAATACTTCAAAGTAGATCTCGAACACAAGAATCGTGTCCGGCTCTACAA
This sequence comes from Triticum aestivum, assembly GCF_018294505.1. Lineage (NCBI taxonomy): Eukaryota > Viridiplantae > Streptophyta > Magnoliopsida > Poales > Poaceae > Triticum > Triticum aestivum. Next base: position 533,528,254 of record NC_057810.1, on the reverse strand, counting down.
AACAAGTTCTACAAAACACCATAGAGAGTATAATATTTACGAGTCCAATTCGCTGACAATTTTGGTAATACGACATGACGTCATTACCCGGCCATTATTTTAAATCTTTTTCTAGCCAGCTGCCCCATGTTTCAGGGGGGGGGGCATTTTTATTGGCACATCTTGTCAAAGCAGAGATCATGTCCCCTTATTACGTGATTTTCATCAACACGGGCGTGGGTAACCCAACCATTTTGTGGGCATAATTCTTTGGGAATAGGCATGTTTCAAGGCCACGGAGGGGACGCTTGATATTCGTCGCCTTTATAAAGGGGTTAAGGCCTGTCCTTTTTTCTTCCATGCTAGTTCTTTCCTTCACCCCCCACCTCAAGTTCCAACACCCAAGGGTCAATCCAATCGCTTCGAGCTTCCAGCCCTGTCCGGACCCGACCTTCAGGGCTGGTGGATGGCCTCTTCTGTCACAGAGGAAGACATATATATCTCAGGGAGGTAAGATACTTGACTGCGGAAATCTACCACAGGCTTCCTGCTCAAGGGTAGGTTATTCCTACTCCCAGATCCAATGAGAGGGTCGTGTTTATCTCTCACTTCCTTTGAGAGCTTGGGCTTGCTCTCCATCCCTTCATTCGAGGGGTCATGTTTTATTACGGGCTAGATTTCCACGATCTGGCCTCGGACTCCTTCCTCCACATCTCAGCGTTCATCACCACATGTGAGGCCTTCCTCCATATTTCCCCACACTTTGGCTTATGGCTCAAGACCTTAAACATGAAACCGAAGGTAATTGACGGGAAACAAGCGGAGTGTGGAGGCGCTTCAATAAGCAAGCTTATCAACTCCACTTGGCCAAAGGGCTCCTTCGCAGAATCTTTTGACTTATGGCAACGAGAGTGGTTTTACATCACCGAACCCCGCGGTACAAAGTGGGTAGCTGCTCCTGCATTTCGGTCCGGCCTTCCGCCATAGCTCGCATCGTGGATTAACAAGGGGCTGGACTGGGCATCTACAGATGAAGTGCGGACACTGCAAAGCTGCATCTGGAGCCTCATTGAGAAGGACACCGGTCTCATCGATGTAATCCAAGTAATGTTAGTCCGCCGGATCCTATCCTATCAACGACGCGCTCTCCACATGTGGGAATTTAATCCGGAAGGTCCACAGACTCTAGAGCACCTCTCTGGCATGATGCTTAGAGAGATGTGGAAATTGTTCTTCGGCCACGAAAACAGTGGTCGGATACTATGAAGACATCAGTCTTGACTGCAACCATCCGGATACTCTGGTAAGTAATCGACCCCCGAACACGAGTTAGTCAAATTATTCATGACAATGTACTGATAAAACTCTATCCGACCAGGGCTGGCTAAAGAAGGCGGAGAGAATCAGGTGTTCGGCTCCACTTCCCGAAGATACTGCCGATATGTGATTAACAAGGGATGCTGGCTCCGGCGCCGTATCAAGTGCCGGCAGGGGAAGAAAAAGAGGAGGACGAAGAGGCCCAAGGCAGCTTCCACTCTGGAGGCTCACCAGGCAATTCGTCCAGGGAGATTAGAACTCCCGCTTCCAAAGGTGGAAGGGAAGGGTGAACTGACATCCCTTCTCCCCATGGGAAGAAAAGGGCCGCTTCCGAAGACTCAGAGAGAGAAGCTTGTAAGCGGGGGAAGGTATACCAGTCAAGGGGTGATGTTGACACACAGTCACCCTGCAAAGATAGGCCCTCAGCCGCATCGTATGTGAATCCGGGTGTTGTAAACATGTCCGATTCTTTCCTGGCTATAAGGGTAATATTTTAAACTCATGTTTGCAGTCCGGCACGCAGCCCTCCTCAATAGTCCTCCCCTTCAGGGGATCCACTTCCGGAGATGATGGAGAGCGAGACGCCTCCACAGATCTCCCTGCCTGATAAGGCAGACGACGCCAAGGTGTCGTCCCGGAGGATCCTTCCCGATCTGCAAGTGTCGCAAGGGATAGTGAGGACCCGGGCCAAAGGTAATACTTCGGCCGCCCAGGGTCGGGGGTGTGCAGCCCCTACAGGGAACAACAAAAGTCCCGGACTATCAGGTGTCCAAGGGACACCGGATACATTGATGGACATTTTGCAGCATGCCTCTGTCTCAGAGGAACATCGTACCTTGATGGGTACGGTGTTGGAAAGAGTTTGGTCCGTGAAAAGCGGATTGAATGAAGCCTTTTCTAGCCTACTAAGAGACTTCGAGGTACGTAGTGTAATTTCAATTATATTATAAGTGCAAATTGCACCTGTGTATAGATAGTAGCCCCTGAGACTCTGGTTGACACCCCAAGGGATGCGATCAGAGGATCAAAAGTATATGCCCAGGGAATTATGTGACTAACTGAAACACAGGTTGTTACATCCGTGGGGACTGCCCAAGCTATTGAGGTAGCACATTTGAAGCAGAAAGTTGATTTGGCGGATGATGGCATCACGCTTATGAACAGGCGGCTCGATGAGGTGCAAGGTATGTCTCTGGGGCACTCAGTACATGCTAGTATTGTGAAATGAGCGTGATACTGAAAATTTGTATATGCATGACTGCAGATAGTGCCGTCGCAGTTGAGACCCTTTGGGCGGAACTTGCCCGGGCCAAGGAGCAAGCCAGGATGAGTAATGCGACTACCGAAAAGGCAGCCGCCGAATTAAAAGTGGAGCAGACCGCTCGGCGTCAGTGCGAGGAGAGGATATCTACCATGGCACTTGAGTTGAAGAATGCCACTAGCCGATGCCAAGATCTTGAGAAAGATAACAGAGCCAAAGTGGCCGAACTGGACAAGGCCTTACAAGAGGCGAAGGAAGCCCGGTCTGAGTCTAGAGCAGCTCGGGAGGAGATCCGACAAGCTGGGGATATCGCGGCAGGTAAGCCCTTTTTATTGCAAACTAAGTTTGCTGATCCGAAGTATGCTCCATTGAATAAACGGTGGATTTCTCCGGACTCCTTTATGGACCTGCCAAAGAGTGCTGTCGATAAGAATCATTTTTTCCACGTGCAAGAAGGACATGCAATGGAAAGGTTGTTTTGGTCACAATTTGATACGCTGAAGCATCCACTGTTGAACAAACAGATGGCCCAATGGGCCGAGCTCCATAAAATGTCTGGCACTGCCATGAAGGACGTCATAGCCCGGCTGTGGCCAACTGAACCCATTCCGGATAGTTATTTTTGTTTCATGCAACAGCTTGTTAATGCGGTGCCAAGCATCGATGCTATGAAGTGGTCAACGTGCATAGAAGGCGCACGGATGGCCCTTGCCCGTGTCAAGATATACTGGGCGAAGATGACGGCCACCGATATTGTAGCGTAGAGTCCACCCGAAGGCAAGGACCTTAACATGTCAAAACATTACTTTGAAGATGTTCTCGAGGGTGCCCGCTTAATAGAGGGTCAGTTCTCAAAAAATATTATGTTTGAGTAAAGTGTATCAAAATTATAATAACAATAGTATGATATATTTAAGGTTGTGTTTTTATACTTTTTGCCTGAAAAGTTTTGGTGCCTCCTGTGCGGCCGTCTTTTTAATATACAATCTGAAAGTTTGCAGTCGTCGGCTTCAACCCCCTCGCGTATAACATGGGGGTGTTTGGAGGAGCACTTGATCACACTTTACCCAACGTCTTGGTCTGTTAAGGAGGTGTTAGTGCGGTGAACTAGGCAATCGGACTATAGAGCTTTAATACTTTCACTTAGCCAGAGGAGTTTGACGGTGGGGCTACAATATATCCCCTGGTATGTCTGCGCTTATCCAAATACGGTGCGTTTACATAAGTGAGCAGAGTAACGGTCTCTCGTTTAATACGAAGGGAATTGCGAAGATTCCGATGAGTCATCGAGTGGTTGACCAGCTCTCGCTGCATCATGACAGTCAGTTTTCGGCTTTCTCTACTAAGGTGCTCATCCGGGCTAGCCGGGACACAATCACATTAGTTCTCCCTTTACTACCCTAGCCGATATAGTGGAACGTAAGGTAGTAAGCATAGGAGCCAGGCAACCCAACTATTGACCAAAGGCATGATTCAGAGCTGATGCATATAAGGCCAAACTCATGACGCCGAACACCCTCTATAGGTGTTCGGACTTTACAATATACACTGGGTTGAATACATCCCCTAGTGATAAACCCATGGTATCAAGGCACGTGTGGCAATCCAACATGGGGAAAGCGCACAGGTGGTGAGAGCATAAATCTCAAAACACAATACAGATGGGGCTGCTGCTATACCATCCACTTTAGTACGGCGAGCCATATGTTTACAGATAATGCCAGTATCTTTCTTGAACATTTTACATGCCAGGAAAGTATGAAACAACAAGAGATAAAAAAGGTTTGCACAGGGTCTTAATCTAAAAGGAAACCTTAATGTGGGGCCCTGCTGCACGTATGCGCCTTTGCCTCCGTTGTGAAGTGTCCTTGAAGGGTATAGTATGGTGGCCATCTGTAAAGAAAAAGGAAAAGGGAAAAAAGGACCAGGTAAAAGAATCTGGTGTGGCCGTGAGTAAAGCTGGTTCGTTTTAATGAACCATGAAGGATAACTTCCAGGGACCGAATAGGGTCAAGCCAGACTATGGCCCTTTGGGTGCAGAGTGCCCTCGAAGCCGCCCAAGGAATTTTGAGTATTTCTCCTTATGGGGTGGTCGATGGGGGAGTAGTTGCTAATCGAGCTCAGGTTTATCTGAGCTGCCACACTAAGGTGTGCGCCGGACACGTTTAGCTGTGTCTGTGGTCTTAATGACCGATGAGCTGTTCGGCTTGAATAGGCTGTTTTGTGCTTTGACTGCTAGATCCATCGTGTATTCCTCTCTGCGAAGAGAGCGCTCCATATTTCCACTGACCGTAATGATGCCACGAGGTCCAGGCATTTTGAGTTTTAGATAAGCATAATGCGGTACTGCATTAAAACGGGTGAAGGCCGTTCTTCCGAGTAGTGCATGATATCCGCTTCGGAACGGAGCAATGTCGAAGATTAGTTCTTCGCTTTGAAAGTTTTCCGGCGAGCCGAATACAACATCCAATGTTATAGAGCCCGTGAAGCGGGCTTCCACGCCCGGTATAACTCCTTTAAAGGTAGTGCTCCTTGATACATCTCCAACGTATCTATAATTTATGAAGCATTCATGCTATATTAATATGTGTTTTGAATGATTATGGGCTTTATTATACACTTCTATATCATTTTTGGGACTAACCTACTAACCGGAGGCCCAGCCCATATTGTTGTTTTATTGCCTGTTTCAGTACTTCGAAGAAAAGGAATATCAAATGGAGTCCAAACGGAATGAAACCTTCGACATCACGATTTTTTGGAAGAATATCATCCATGAGGCTTGGAGACCAAGTCAGAAGATCCTCGAGGTGCCCAGGAGATAGGGGGCGCCCCCCCTACAGGGCACGGCCCCCTGTCTCGTGGGCCCCTCGAGCACCTCCTGACCGACTACTTTCGCCTATATATGCCTACGTGCCCTAAAACCATCAGAAATCAAGATAGATCAGGAATCCCGCCGCCGGAAGCCTCTGTAGCCACCAAAAACCTCCCGGGAGCCCGTTCCAGCACCCTGCCAGAGGGGGAATCCATCACCGGTGGCCATCTTCATCATCCCGGCACTCTCCATGACGAGGAGGGAGTAGTTCACCCTCGGGGCCGAGGGTATGTACCAGTAGCTATGTGTTTGATCTCTCTCTCTCTCTCGTGTTCTCTCTCGTGTTCCCTCTATGGCACGATCTTGATGTATCCCAAGCATTGCTATTGTACTTGGATCTTATGATGTTTCTCCCCCTCTACTCTCTTGTGATGAATAGAGTTTCCCCTTTGAAGTTATCTTATCGGATTGAGTCTTTTATGAGAACACTTGTTGTATGTCTTGCCGTGTTTATCTGTGGTGACAATGGGATGCCATGTGCCACTTGATGTATGTTTTGGTGACCAACTTGCAGGTTCCGCTCATGAACCTATGCATAGGGGTTGGCACACGTTCTTGACTCTCGGGTACAAACTTTGGGGCACTCTTTGAAGTACTTTGTGTTGGTTGGATGAATCTGAGATTGTGTGATCCATATCGTATAATCATGCCCACGGATACTTGAGGTGACAATGGAGTATCTAGGTGACATTAGGGTTTTGGTTGATTTGTGTCTTAAGGTGTTATTCTAGTACGAACTCTTTTATAGATCGATCCGAAAGAATAACTTTGACGTGGTTCCGTACCCTACCACAATCTCTATGTTTGTTCTCCTATATTAGTGGCTTTGGAGTGACTCTTTGTTGCATGTTGAGGGCTTGTTATATGATCTATCTATGTTATTATTGTTGAAAGAACTTGCACTAGTGAAAGTATGAACCCTAGGCCTTGTTTCCTATCATTGCAATACCATTTACGCTCACTTTTATCATTAGTTACCTTGCTGTTTTTATAATTTCATATTACAAAAACCTAAATCTACCATCCATATTGCACTTGTTTCACCATCTCTTCGTTGAACTAGTGCACCTATACAATTTGCCATTGTATTGGGTGTGTTGGGGACACAAGAGACTCTTTAGTATTTGGTTGCAGGGTTGTTTGAGAGAGACCATCTTCATCCTACGCTCCCACGGATTGATAAACCTTAGGTCATCCACTTGAGGGAAATTTGCTACTGTCCTACAAACCTGTGCACTTGCAGGCCCAACAACGTCTACAAGAAGAAGGTTGTGTAGTAGACATCAAGCTCTTTTCTGGCGCCGTTGCCGGGGAGGTGATTGCTTGAAGGTATATCTTTAGATCTTGCAATCGAGTCTTTTTGTTTCTTGTTTTATCACTAGTTTAGTCTATAAAAGAAAACTACAAAAAATGGAATTGAGTTTGTCTCATACGCTTCGTCTTTTTAATATCTTTCGTGAGTTTGATGGAAAGGAAAATTGTGCTCAAGTGCTAGAAGAAGAGTGCATTAAAATGCTTGGTACTAAATCCTTGAATGATGAGCAGGATTGCAATGTTGTTAGTATAAACTCCTTGAATATCCATAGTACTAATGATAATTGCTCTAGTCATGATGAAAACATATCTTATGAGCATGTCAACTTTTGTGGAGTGCATGTTTGCATGAACACACCAAATAGAGAATATATTTATTGCAAGAGACATAAGCATTTAGAAACTAAATGGTTACATGAAAGGCTAGGTGTGAGTGCTGGAAATTTAAAATTCCTTTGCCGTACTTGTGAACTTTGCAATGAACGTGGTCATTTACATCTCCTATGCAAATTATTTCATGATCGAATCGTGTCCAAAAATTATGATGGTTTGATCTCCATTATTCATTACAATGAACTTAGTTTTCTTTTGGGTTATGAAGAATTGAAAGGTTTACTTAAGGACCTTCCAGATTTTGCCCATAAGAAATTCCTTGATATTGATCTAGAAAAGATTTATTTGTTTTGTGCGGAGAATTGCATTGAAAATCCTTATATTGCCAATTACCTAAAGAAAAGAAAGCAAATAGAAGATGATGAAAATACTAATGAAAGGGAAGAGACTTCCCAATATCCTCCTATTATTTCTCATGATGAATCAGGAAACGAGGAGGAGCTTTCTATTCACCCAATCTCATCAACAAGGATCTCAAAGAGGAAGGTTGAACCCACACATAATATGAAGAAGAAAAAGAAAAGAAGGAGCAACAAAGGTAAAAAGGTATCCCTCCCAAATGATGTTGCTCCCACTGCTCATTGTGATGATGATAGTTGCTTTACTATTGGTGCTATCCATATTTTTAATGATGAGAGTAATTATGCTTATGATACGAAAGGGCCCAAGCTTGGGGAAGCTATGTTTGATGAGGATGAAATATTTGAGAATTTATTTGCTGAAATTAATGTTTGTCCCAAGCTTGGGGATGCTATGTTTAATGAAGATGATATTTTTAGCGTCCCAAGTTTTGATATGCAAAGTTGTTATGATGATAGCATGCCTTGTACCTATGATGATTATATTGATGAAAGTGGGTTTGGAAGAGTGTAAACTTTAGGAAGTAGTGATCCCACTATTTTGGAGCATGTTGAATCTTATTGCGATGAATATGAAAGTGGATTTGGAAGAGTGTCAACTTTATTTAGTGATGATTCCACTATCTTGGGAGAGGTTTCAATCGATTATGATGAGAACGAAGTTGCTACTTATGATGATTATTGTGATGAAACTTATGCTATAAAAAGTAGTGATGATTATATTTCCAAACCTTATCATGATTATGATTACCCTTTTTCTGAACATTACTCTTTTAATGTGGAAACAATTTTTAGTGTTCAAGTCTCTTATGATGCTCCCACTATTATTCATCAGAAGGATTTTACTTATGTGGAGAGTAGTAAATTTTCTATGCTTATAGATCATGAAAAGAATGCTTTAGGTGCTGGTTATATTGTTGAATTCATTCATGATGCTACTGAAAATTATTATGAGGGAGGAACTTATGCTTGTAGGAATTGCAATAATATCAAGTTTCCTCTCTATGTGCTTAAAGTTTTGAAGCTATGCTTGTTTTACCTTCCTTTGCTAGTTGATTATTGTTCCCATAAGTTGTTTGCTCACAAAATCCCTATGCATAGGAAGTGTGTTAGACTTAAATGTGCTAGTCATATGCTTCATGATGCTCCCGTTATGTTTCAATTCTTATCTTTTACGTGAGCATCATTGCCATCATCATGCCTAGCTAGAAAGGCATTAAAGAAAAGCTCTTGTTGGGAGACAGCCCAATATTTATCCTTACTGTTTTTGTGTGTACACATGATTATTATACTGTATTAATCATGTTTTATACATTTTGTTTCAATAAAGTGCCAGGTAAGACCTTTAGGATAGCTTACGGTGATAGTTGTGTTGATCCTGCTGAAAATCAGAAACTTTTGCACCCAGTAATTTAGTTTTGTTAATTCACAGAAATGTGCTTCTGATTTGATTCTTTTTGTTATGGATTGGTACACGAATGTCTTAGGACTTCCTAATTTGGTAGGATTTTTGTAGTTCCATACGTATACGTTTGATACAGATTACTACAGACTGTTCTGTTTTTGACAGATTCTGTTTTCTATGTGTTGTTTGCTTATTTTGATGAATCTATGAGTAGTATCGAAGGGTATGAACCATATATAAGTTGGAATACATTATATATTTCACCAATATGAATTTATAATGAGTTCATTACAGTACCTAAGTGGTGGTTTTATTTTCTTATACTAATAGAGCTTACGAGTTTTCTGTTGAGTTTTGTGTTGTGGAGTTTTCAAGTTTTGGGTAAGGATTCGATGGACTATGGAATAAGGAGTGGTAAGAGACTAAGCTTGGGGATGCCCAAGGCACCCCAAGGTAATATTGAAGGACAACCAAGAGCCTAAGCTTGGGGATGCCCCGGAAGGCATCCCCTCTTTCGTCTTCGGTCATCGGTAACTCTACTTGGAGCTATATTTTTATTCACCACATGATTTGTGTTTTGCTTGGAGTGTCATTTTATTTTGTTAGTATTTTCTTGCTGTTATTTATAATAATGTTTTTCATCTTCAGTTTCAATAAAAAAAGTCAAGGATAGCCTTTGCCATGCTTATTTTGCTAGTATACATGTTGCTGTTTGAAAACAGAAAGTTTACCGCTGTTGCAAAAATTCCCTAGAAAAGTCAGAGAGTGATATAATGTTGAATTTTCTTGCATATTGAGCTCCGATAAATTTAATACAGTGGGAATTTTAGTTCATAATTTTTGGAGTTAGGGCAGTATTGATACTCCTGAATTCTTTACAGACTGTACTGTTTTGGCAGATTGCTGTTATGTTTGCATTGTTTGCATATGTTTGCTTGTTTAATTATTCTATTTGAGGATAGGAGTGTTAAATATGTAGAGGCATTTAGTATGCAATGTTGAATAATAATTTTAGTGATTTGTTACAGTATAAAATGATAAGGTTTTGCATTGGTTTATACTAACCTATCTCACGAGTTCTTGTTGAGTTTGTTGTGAATGAAGCTTTTTGAGAAATAGAGAGGCCATGATATGAGAGGAATTAAGGAGACACAAAAGTTCAAGCTTGGGGATGCCAAAGGCACCCCAAGATAATATTTCAAGAAGTCTCAAGCATCTAAGCTTGGGGATGCCCCGGCAGGCATCCCACCTTTCTTCTTCAACAACTATCGGTTAGTATCGGTTGAGCCTAAGTTTTTGCTTCTTCACATGAGTTGTGCTATCCTTGCATTGTCATTTTATTTTGTTTTGTTTACTGTCAAATAAGATACCAAGATCTGAAATTGTTAAATGGGAGAGAGTCTTCACATAGCTACATAATTATTTAGCTACTCATTGATCTTCGCTTATATCTTTTTGGAGTAGTTTGTCATTTACTCGTGTGCTTCACTTATATCCTATGAGTAAATAATTGAATGAGTTGACTGCCATGAATCTGAAATTATATATGCCTCATTTGCTTATCCCATGGGGAGTAATGACTTCACGTCTAAGCAATAGAGGTTGTAAATTTATTGGAGGTTAGCAAGCATTGTATTGGTCATTTGAACAATTTCACGAAAGAATATTGAAGGAAGAGAGATTTCATATATAAATATACTATTATAGACATCTTTTATAGTTGGGAGCACTCGTTAAGTATGACATGCTAAAGAGTTGACGTTGGACAAGGAAGACAACGTAATGGGTTATGTTTTCCGACATCTCAGTTAAAGTATATTGTCATGGATCATCCAAACATGTTGAGTTTGCCTTTCCCCCTCATGCTAGCCAAAATTCCTTGCACCAAGTAGAGATACTACTTGTGCTTCCAAATTTCCTTAAACCCAGTTTTGCCATGAGAGTCCACCATACCTACCTATGGATTGAGTAATATCCTTCAAGTAAGTTGTCATCGGTGCAAGCAATAAAAATTGCTCTCTAAATATGCATGACTTATTAGTGCGGAGAAAATAAGCTTTGTATGAACTTGTTATGGAAGCAATAAAAGCGACGGACTGCATAATAAAGGTCCATATACAAGGAGCAATATAAAGTGACGTTCTTTCACATTAAGATTTTGTGTATCCAACCCTAAAAGCACATGACAATCTCTGCTTCCCTCTGCGAAGGGCCTATCTTTTACTTTATGTCTTTTACTTTATGCAAGAGTCAAGGTGATCTTCACCTTTCCCTTTTTCATTTTATCCTTTGGCAAGCACTTTGTGTTGGGGTGATCCTGATATATATATATACAATTGGATGTAAGTTAGCATGAACAATTATTGTTGACATCACCCAAAGGTGAATACATTTGGAGGCAACATTATAAGCCCCAATCTTTCTCTGTGTCTGATTAAAACTTCATAACCATTAGTATTGCGTGAGTGTTAGCAATTGTAGAAGACTATATGATAGTTGAGTATGTAGAGTTTGTTATTCCTGAAAATAAGATGAATTGCAATTGTTTGAATGACTGAGAATGAAGTTTGCTAGTTTTCAAGAAAGTTTATGGTCTATGCTTTGACATGTGAATTGCTTGTTACTTTATCGTGAGAAGTTTTATTAGATGAACTACTGTTATGACATATTATCATGCTAGAAAAGGTGACTGAAATTATCATTGATCAAACTTGTGCACCTTCTAGCATTCACACTTCATAAATTCTTTCTTTATCATTTACCTACTCGAGGACGAGTAGGAATTAAGCTTGGGGATGCTGATACGTCTCCAACGTATCTATAATTTATGAAGCATTCTTGCTATATTACTATGTGTTTTGAATGATTATGGGCTTTATTATACACTTTTATATCATTTTTGGGACTAACCTACTAACCGGAGGCCCAGCCCATATTGTTGTTTTATTGCACGTTTCAGTATTTCGAAGAAAAGGAATATCAAGCGGAGTCCAAATGGAATGAAACCTTCAGCATCGCGATTTTTTGGAAGAATATCATCCAAGAGGGTTGAAGACCAAGTCAGAAGATCCTCGAGGTGCCCAGGAGATAGCCCCCCCCCTCCTACAGGGCGCGGCCCCCTGTCTCGTGGGCCCCTCGAGCACCTCCTGACCGACTACTTTCGCCTATATATGCCTACGTACTCTAAAACCATCAGAAATCAAGATAGATCGGGAGTTCCGCCGCCACAAGCCTCTGTAGCCACCAAAAACCTCTCGGGAGCCCATTCCGGCACCCTGCCGGAGGGGGAATCCATCACTGGTGGCCATCTTCATCATCCTAGGGCTCTCCATGACGAGGAGGGAGTAGTTCACCCTCGGGGCTGAGGGTATGTACCAGTAGCTATGTGTTTGATCTCTCTCTCTCTCGTGTTCTCTCTCGTGTTCCCTCTATGGCACGATCTTGATTTATCCCGAGCTTTGCTAATGTAGTTGAATCTTATGATGTTTCTCCCCCTCTACTCTCTTGTGATGAATTGAGTTTCCCCTTTGAAGTTATCTTATCAGATTGAGTCTTTTATGAGAACACTTGATGTATGTCTTTCCATGTTTATCTGTGGTGACAATGGGATATCATGTGCCACTTGATGTATGTTTTGGTGACCAACTTGCGGGTTCCTCTCATGAACCTATGCATAGGGGTTGGCACACGTTCTTGACTCTCTGGTAGAAACTTTGGGGCACTCTTTGAAGTACTTTGTGTTGGTTGGATGAATCTGAGATTGTGTGATGCATATCGTATAATCATGCCCATGGATACTTGAGGTGACAATGGAGTATCTAGGTGACATTAGGGTTTTGGTTGATTTGTGTCTTAAGGTGTTATTCTAGTACGAACTCTTTTATAGATCGATCCGAAAGAATAACTTTGAGGTGGTTCCGTTTGTTCTCCGCTATTCTAGTACCACAATCTCTATGTTTGTTCTCCGCTATTAGTGGCTTTGGAGTGACTCTTTGTTGCATGTTGAGGGCTTGTTATATGATCTATCTATGTTATTATTGTTGAGAGAACTTGCACTAGTGAAAGTATGAACCCTAGGCCTTGTTTCCTATCATTGCAATACCATTTACGCTCACTTTTATCATTAGTTACCTTGCTGTTTTTATAATTTCATATTACAAAAACCTAAATCTACCATCCTTATTGCACTTGCTTCACCATTTCTTCGCCGAACTAGTGCACCTATACAATTTGCCATTGTATTGGGTGTGTTGGGGACACAAGAGACTCTTTGTTATTTGGTTGCAGGGTTGTTTGAGAGAGACCATCTTCATCCTACGCCTCCCACGGATTGATAAACCTTAGGTCATCCACTTGAGGGAAATTTGCTACTGTCTTACAAACCTGTGCACTTGCAGGCCCAACAACGTCTACAAGAATAAGGTTGTGTAGTAGACATCACTGCTTGGCTTGATTCTTGATGGGTCTATCCCCATATTGCGGATAGTGTCCAGATTGAGACTGCTGCCGCCGTCCATGAGGACTCGAGTGAGGTGGTATCCATCGATTATGGGGTCGAGCACTAGGGCAGCCGAACCCCCGTGACAGATACTAGTCGGATGATCCCTATGATCAAAGGTGATCGGACAGGCCGACCATGGGTTGAACTTGGGGGGACGAGCTGAACGGCATAGACCTCTCGGAGTGCGCGCTTGCGCTCCCACTTTGGGATATCAGTGACATAGATCATGTTCATTGTTTTGATCACCGGCGGAAATTTCTTTTGTCCCCCCGTGTTTGGCTGGCGAGGTTCTTCCTCGTCCTCGCTCTGAGGTCCCTTCCCTTTGTTTTCGGCGTTGAGTTTGTCGGCCTGCTTGAAGACCCAACATTCTCTGTTGGTATGAATGGCTGGATTGTCGAGAGTGCCATGAATCTGGCAGGGCCTGTCTTGAGTTTTATCCAGGTTGGATGGACTGTCTTTGTTGCCTTTAAATGGCTTCTTCCGTTGATCGGTCTAGAGCCCCGGAATCCAGCATTTACCGCTGTGTTGTCTGGGCTTTCTTCATTATTCCGACGTTTATTTTTGTTGTATCGTGGTTTCCCATTACCGTCCCTGTCTTTGGATGTGTCGGGGTCGCTGGTGCTACTATGGGCTAACCAGCTGTCTTCACCCGCGCAAAAGAGGGTCATGAGTGTAGTTAAGGCGGCCATTGTCCTTGGCTTTTCCTAGCCCAGGTGTCTAGCCAGCCATTCGTCCCAGACACTGTGTTTGAAGGCCGCTAAGGCTTCAGCGTCCAGACAATCGACAATTTGGTTCTTCTTAGTGAGAAACCTGTTCCAAAGCTTATGGGCTGATTCTACGGGTTGTTGGATTATGTAGATCGTCTGCATCCAGAGGCCGGACATAGGTCCCTTGGAAATTGGCCCGGAAAGCATCCTCAAGTTCTTCCCAGCTTCTGATGGAGTTTTCGGGGAGGCTTTTCAGCCAGTGCCGAGCTGGTCCTTTTAGCTTGAGGGGTAAATATTTAATGGCGTGGAGATCATCTCTGTGAGCCATGTGGATGTGAAGAATAAAGTATTCTATCAAACCGCGGGGTTCGTCGTTCCATCATATGCCTCGATGTTTATAGGTTTGAACCCTTCTAGAAAGTCGTGTTCCAGCACCTCATCGGTGAAGCATAGGGGGTGTGCGGCACCCCTTTATCTAGCTGTGTTGTGGATTGGGTCCAACGGTTGTAATGTTCGGTATTGGTTCCAAGCTGGTAAATTGCCGGCATGTTTTGTTTGATAATAGTGATCCCATGTAGGAGCACATTCCCTGGATCCATAGATGGACCTGGTTTTGCCAGCTTTTTTGTCCAGGTCCTCACGTAGATCGTGTTTCTGGTCCTGGGCCGCAGCCTGCCTTCCTTTGCGGGGAGGGAGCGCGGGCTTGTGTACGGCATTGCTAGCCACTCTATCACGACCGGAGGTGGTCGGTCCGGCCAGTCGGGCGTATTGTTTTTAGTGGTATAGGTGTGATAGCCTCGTCGTCGAATTCGGGTAGCAGCTTACGTTTAGGATAGCTCTTTGTTTGGCGATTACCGCCGTATTTTTCCTCACCGTCTAGCACTTCGTTCCATCTGTCATTGAGCGTATCCTATGCGGCTTTAAGCCACTGCTTCTGCTTCTTCAGGCTCCTTGCAGTGGCGATAAGCCTTTGGTGGAGGCGTTCTTGTTCTAATGGTTCTTCTGGGATGACAAACTCGTCGTCGCCCAGGCTGATCTCCTCTTCGGATATAGGTTGGTAGTTGCTATCTTCGGTGTCGCTGTGGTCAGATAACATCTCCGGACTGTGTTCGCTGCCCTCTCACACGCCCTGCTCCAGCGCTGGGTCTACGGGGTCCTCGGCTTGGTACAAATTACCATCATTGTCCTTGAAAATGTTGTTGTTTTTCCTTTTGTCGGATCGAGGTCGGCGCTTGGGACGCTGGTGTTTAGGAGGTTCATCGACAGGTATGCTGTTATCGCCGTCGGCCTCATTCTCCTTTTGTGTGTCCACCATGTATATATCATATGATGATGTAGCTGTCTGCTGCCCTAAAGGTGGTGGTTTTTGTGCCTCCTCTTCTCCGATATTGTCGTCTATACCTTCGATGTCTTCCGGGCCGTAATCGAGCGTGTCAGTTAAGTCCTCGACAGTGGCAATGAAGTGGGTGGTGGGCGGGAAACGAAGTTCTTCGTCGTCCGCTTCCCATTCGAGTCGGACATAGTTTGGACGAGAATTCCCTGACAAGGAGAGGGACTTCAATGAGTTTAACACGCCGCCGACAGGCGAGTGCTGAAAGATGTCCGCGGAGCTGAACTCCAAGACTGGCGCCCAATCGGGATCGATAGACGCGGATGCACGCGGTCCGGAAACCGTGGCCAGAGACAAGTCCATGGTTCCGGTGATACAAGCCCAGCCTGATGTTGGATATGTGTGCAGTTGAGCACCGCTGAGTCTGCGGCCTCCGCGGCGGGGTTAAGCTTGCCGTCCTCGGACGATGCAGTCCGCTCCGGCTCTAGGGCCAGGGCGGTCACAGGCGCTATCTCGTGTGTGCGGCCAGATGACAGATCTAGGTCATGTTCATCATGGTGGCCAGGGACAGCCATCATGGGCTCGAATCCATCAAAGATCAAGTCTCCACGGATATCGGCCATGAAATTCAGGCTTCTGAATCTGACCCGATGGCCAGGGGCGTAGCAGTCGATCTTCTCTAGATGGCCAAACAAGTTGGCCCATAGTGCGAAGCCGCCAAATATGAAGGTCTGTCTAGGGAGGACGATGTCCCCCTGGATTGCGTTGTTGTAGATGATTGATGGAGAAATCAAGCCTTCTTGTGACGACGCAGCGGAACTCTCAATGAAAGAACCAATGTCGGTGTCAAAACCGGCGGATCTCGGGTAGGGGGTCCCGAACTGTGCGTCTAAGGCTAATGGTAACAAGAGGCGGGGGACACAATGTTTACCCAGGTTCGGGCCCTCTCTATGGAGGTAATACCCTACTTCCTTCTTGATTGATCTTGATGAATATGAGTATTACAAGAGTTGAACTACCACGAGATCGTAATGGCTAAACCCTAGAAGTCTAGCCTATGAGGTTATGATTGTTGTGGCTTAACCCTGGAAGTTTAAACCCTCCAGTTTATATAGACACTGGGGGGGACTAGGGTTGTACAAAGTCGGTTACATAGAAAGGAATCCACATATCCGAATCACCAAGCTTGCCTTCCACGCAAAGGAGAGTCCCACCCGGACACGGGACGAAGACTTCTATCTTGTATCTTCAGATCCCAATAGTCCGGCCAAAGGATTTAGTCCGGCTATCCGAGGACCCCTTAATCTAGGACTCCCTCACCCACCAAGGTCATGGCAATACGCAAGCAAGTGCCTCATTATTTCAAGCCAATAAAAAAATGGCTCCTCCAAATGGATTTCTCACATGTAGGTCCCATGCCATTGTCAACATAGTCAATAAACGAGAGAATTGCACAACGAGCGGTTGACACCAGGGACCCACCAGCTCGGCCAGTTATTTTTGTTTTGGGTTAATTTGATAAATGCCACTCCAAATCTGGTGATTCCGAGAAATGACACTGCAATTTCCAAACTTTGAAAAATGCCATTTCATGCCCTTTCCAGGGGCATTTTTTGAAGTCTGGAGTGGCGTTTTTCAAAGTTTGCAAATTGCAGTGGCGTTTTTCAAAGTTTGCAAAAATTGCAGTGGCATTTTTCAAAGTTTGAAAATTGCAGTTGCATTTTATGAATTGCCATAATTGGGGTGGAATTTATCTAATTTGTTTTTGAGACGGAAGCAGGGTGCCAACTGGGCTGTGCGGGGCACTCTGGCCTGTCTAGACAGCCTTTTCTTTTATGTTTACCACAGACCAGCCCACTTTTTTTTCTGAAAATGGCTAGCCCAGTTTTTTTGTGATTTGTCAAGTAAGTTGCTTTGTTAGGCCTGTTGGGCTGTAAATCTTTCAAGACGAGGAGAGCTTCATTCGGCTGGCCGAGAAAATGGCCTATCAGTAATGAGAAATGGGTTGTACATTTTTAAAACATATCAAACCGGCAATTAGTTTCAATTTTTTTTTCATTTCGAGATTTTAAATTGCATTGATTTTTATGCGTGGACAATTTGTTGGATTTTATATTGATATACAGTTATTTTTTAAATCACTTTGAATGTGACTCGAAATTTCAGGATTAAAAACAGTTCAGACCGCACCAAAATATGCAAAATTTCGTATAATTTTTTAACCGTGGCCACAATATGGGTTGTAATGCTAACTAAAAGAATATGGGCTAAATAAACCTTAAGAATTAGCAAATGGGTTGTAAGTTATTAGAAATAATGGTAGATGTGATGTAAGCCATTTTTCACAGATTTGAGGCTTTCCTAAAATAAAAGGTTGATGCACAAGCAGTGACTGTTGGATGTCCATCCAACGGACGTCGTGCTTCTTCAATCTCTGCTCTTCCTGCTCCAGCCGCTCAAACAACCGCCGGCGGGACTGCCTGCTCCCTCCTCTTGCGGTCGGTTGTGCTGCCGTGCTGGCCTCACCACCCCATCGTACTCCCATCGCTGGCCTAGCCATCCCTCTACTCACCCACACCTGCTGTTATTCTCCGGCGACAGCAGACAAACCAGTAAACCCTCGTACAGTCCTACTAGCCTCCGCGTGGGAAATAACTGATGAGTCTTCCCTGGCCCCATGTCATTCCCTTCCTAGGCCTCGCCGTCTTCCACCGCCCTGGTGCTCTAGGTGCAGCGTGGTCAATGTGGTCAACGACCGACATGCATCTAAAGTGGACTGTACGTGGAGAGGCTGACAGCTGGGTCCATGGCTGCACGCAAGGAAATGCCTCCTTATTACACACAAAATAATGATTCCCCCACCTGACATCTGGGACCCACCGAAAGGGCCTATGTATTTCGCGAAAAAACGTTACCACCGCTGACAGCTCGGACCCACCAGCTATATCTTCACACGCAAGGAAGTGCCTCCTTATTACGCACAAACGAATGAATACTCCCCCTGCTAGCTGGGACCCAGTATAGTGGGTGGCTGACTTGTGGGCCTACTAAGTTGACGGGGACCTAGGGCTTTGTCTACTTAGTCAATATGAACGATTCTAGCTCCAGTGACCATACGATGTCCATCCAACGGCCGCAGTGCTTCTTCAACCTCTGGTCTTCTTGCTCCAGCCGCCCAAAGTAGCGCCAGTCGTGCCGCCTGCTCCTGCCTCCCGTGGTCGGCTATACTGCCGCGCAAGCCTCACTGAGCCTTCTACTCCCACTGCTGGCCAGGCCTTCCCTCCACTCACCCACACCCCATGTTATTCTGCGGCGACAGCAGCCTCACACCGCAGCCGAACCAGTGAACCCTCGTACTCCTCTACGCATGGGCATCCACTGTCGCGTCTTCCCCGGCTCCACGTCGTCCCCTTCCTAGGCCTCACTGTCGTCCACCGCCTTAGTGCTCTTGGCGCGGCGTGGTCAATGTGGTCGCTGACCAACTTCCATCGGAAGAGTACTATATGTGGAGAGGCTGACAGCTGGGTCCACGGTCGCAGCAAGGAAGTGCCTCCTTTTTATGCGGAAAATAATGATTCCTCCACCTGACAGCAGGGATCCACCGGACGGGCCATCGTCTTTTGTGACAAAAATGTTTCCCCCCTGACTGCTGGGACCTACCAGCTACATCTTCGCACGCAAGGAAGTGCATCCATATTACGGGCAAAAAAATGATTCGCCCCCTGACTGCTGGGACCCACCAGCTACATCTTCGCACATAATGAAGTGCGTGACAGTCGGGACCCACCTGGTCAAAGTGTACGTAGCCTTGTCATTCTGGTCGTGAACGTGTATGTACATATTGGTCGATGTAGAGGCGCGCATGTGTCGTAGTAGAGGCGCGCACGTAGCATGTACACGTATGTACAACGGCCAGGGTGCAACAAAGAAAATATGGCCACGTACGTACGTACGGGCGGGGTCTCGAACGCCTACTCATGCATACGTATGGCTAGGGCTCGTGTACATGGCTCGGTCGGAACAGAGAAACTGCGTCGTCGTCGTGTTCGTGGGGAGGCAATGGAATACGTCGTGTTCATCGGGAGGCAACGGAAAACATGCGAGCCAACCGGCTTTGACGGAACAGCTGATGGAAACGAGGTCTGGCGTACCGCAGAACGGAGGAAACGACCTTGTGTTCGACCGGCCACGGAGGAAACAGACTTCTGTTGGACCTCCAACGATCGAAACGGGGTCCTGTTGATCGAGAGGGGTGTGGTGTACCGCAAAACAGAGGAAACAAACTTGTGTTGGAGCGCTACGGTCGAAACAGGGGTCCTGTTCATTGGGAGGGGTGTGGCGTACCACAAAACAGGACTCCACGGGATACTGTTCATCTCCACTGTCGACCTCCTCCAGCCTCCACGGGCTACTGTTCATCCACCATCGACCTCCTCCAGCCTCCACATGTGACTGTTCATCCACGGGATCCTGTTCATCCATCCTCCACCGTGCGCTCCTCCACCGGCTACTGTTCAACCAGCCCTCTCCACGGGGTCCGATTCAACCACCCCTCCACGGGCTACTGTTCATCCAGCCCTCCACCGGCTACTGTTCAACCAGCCCTCCACCGATTACTATTCAACCTTCCCTCCATGGGGTCCTGTTCATCCGTCCCTCCACGATGTCCTGTTCATACACGCCCAACCGGCTCAATCAATCGGGGTCATGTTCATCCGGCGGTAACACCACGGGGTCTTGTTCATCCAACCCCCACCGAGAACTATTCATCGAACCACCCTCCCAAACAACGCTCACTGTTCATCCAGAGGCAGCATCAATCGGCTTCTGTTAGCAGCAGTAGCGAAGGAATCACTCGATCGCTCGGGTTCAGTAACGCATAGCCTATAGTGCAATCGGTCGGGTTCAGTTAGGCAAACGCCTCGCTACGGTTCAGTTAGAGCCCAACACCTCGCACCCACGCGCGTACGTGTATGAGAGAAACATGCATTGCTTGGCCCCTGACCACCCACCGTAACCAGGAACTCCCTGATATTTTCCTCGCCCTCGCTTCTAACACGGTTTTTTTCCATCATGGACGGCCCAAAGAATTTCATGCAGGTGCATCTCCGGCCTGCCCAGGATGAAAAGCCCATTTTTGTCATGATTTTTTGTCATAGAAGTTGGAGCCCACCACATCTATGATGATACCGGGTTTTGTCACAATTATCGTCATAGAAGTGTCATAAGTATGACTGGTTTTTTTTCGTTCGGCCCAAAATGTCACGGATGTGTATTTTTTTGTAGTGGTAGTTGTCTTCCTCAGGCAAGTTAGGGCGTGGAAGATCTGAACGGGCGAACTTCTACAGTTCACCTCTCAGTTCATCGTGTTCTTTGTCAAGGGTAAATAAAATTCACTTTTACTGTCCTTGTTGATTCTGATGATTTCCACAAAATCTTCAAAAGTTGTTTATTCTTCAACTTTCACATCCGTAAACACCAAAAGTTGCTTCTGTTCTTGATTTGTTTCCCTAAGATGTGTTTTTTCTTCAAGATTCCTCAATTGTGTGGATTTTCAATCTATACAACTTTGGAACCTAAGGCAATGACTCTTAGTGAAATTCCTCAAGGCTCCACTGGTCAAATTCCTCAAACTTGATTCCTTTCAAAAACAAAATTCTAAGAACGCATATGATCTCTCCAAATTCTTCGCACATATACTCTATTCACAGGTACACATGTCTGCTGCCGAATCACTAGGTTCTTATCAACTTAACTTACTTGCGGTGTTCCTCAAAGAAAAACTTCATACCTCTTCAAAGACCTCTATTGTTCAGAATCCTCAGGTGAAGAAAATGGTTGATGGTAAGCGTCCTCAAAAGGGAGGAAAGAGGCCTGAGACAAACACTGCCTTCGACATCCCTGAAGAAATATATGAAGAGTAATGTACACCTGATGAAGCCAAGCATGGCAAGGAGAACAAAAGTCAGTGCAAAGTGCACATTCAGAGGATCGAACGCAGATGGGCAAGAGAATGGAGGGAGTACCGTTATGTCACTCCCAAATACATGAAGAAATTCACTGTAAATCCTCCATGCCCAAGACCTCCGTTGGCTCAAGGCCAAGAAGCAGATCCCACAAGCATCAGAAGAGGTGAGGAATTTCCCAAGGAGTGGGCAAAGTGCCAAAGAAAATTGGCAAAAGTAGCAAAAGAAGCAGTGAAGAAATTTAATGATGATTCTGCTGCTGCTGAGGCCACTTCTAGCAAGCCCAAGAAGGCTATGCCGAAGAAGTCTGTTGTGAAACCACCTTCTTCTCTTGCAACGCCCTCATGGCCAAGCTCATCAATGACCTCACGGCCTTCTACTCAAGCAACATCCTCAAGTGCAGCTCCTACTCCTGCAAAATCCTTAGCTGCACCTACAAAGTCCTCAGCACCTATGCATCTTGCCACGTGCCAATGGACTGCTGGCATATCAATTGTTTCAGGAGCCTCAGCTAGTTCCTCGTCTCAGCCTTAGTCCTCAACAACTCCAATTTTACTGAAAAAATGCTGCTGCTAGACGCGGCACAATGCCAAGTCCTTACAAGAAGCAGGTCACCTTTGAAATTCCATCAAGTGGTGATGAAGCTGATGATGATGAACTTGCTAAGATTATCAGAGATCGCCAACACCGGGCCGCTAGTGCCAAAGGGAGTGCTGTGCCACTTTTGTTGGATCCGAAGAAGATCCTCGACTTCATAGATCTATGGCACAAAGATCCCAACACACCACTGCTAGAACTGAATTTCTCGCCTGGAGAAAGTCATATCACTAGTGCAGAACCAGCCTTTAGTGCTGGTTCATAACGGCCTTTAGTGCCGCTTCTCCAACCGGCACTAAAGAGTGGGGACTAAAGGTCCCCCCCCCCCTTTAGTACCGGTTCATCACGAACCGGCGCTAAAGTGCGAACACGTGGCACGATCCAGGCCTGGGTGCACGTAGGGCTTTATTACCGGTTGGTAACACCAACCGGTACTAAATGTTTGGGTGTTTTTTTTATTTTCCATTCCATTTTTTTGTTTGCTGGTATTTCACGATACTACAAATTGTACACGTTATGCATATATAAATAGATTTTCTCGTACGTATAGAACCGCATATATATATATATATCATCGAATGTCTCACAACCAACACCATTATTCACACATACACATGTATATACATATACAATTTCTCCTACATATGTTGCCTTGGTGCCTCCGGAGCACGATGACAAGTGGTTCATGGGGGCGGTAGCGGGTAATAGTATTCTCCTTTGGGATTTATGACCTGGTCGAGCAAAAATCCGACTATTTCCTCTTGAAGTGCTAGTATGCGGTCCGATGGTAGGAGCTTATCCCGCACCTCTCTGAACTGTTAAGAAGGAGATCAATATGCATGTGTGTTAGTTGTGTGACTAGATATTGATAATGGTGTGAATAGTGTTCTGACAAACGTACCCAGTCCTGTCTATCAGATCTGCTCCTTTCGTACGTCATCATGCGAATGTTCTCGCAAACGTAGAATGCACAAAGATTATTCCCCGGCGCCTGCTTCAGGGCCTTTACGAGAATGGAATTGAATCAGATAATGATTAATCAAGCATGGTAATTAATTAATGATATTGAAACAAGAATTAAAGAGATGGTAGCTAGCTAGTACTACTTAATTACTTACCTTTGGTCGATGCCAAAACAACTTTTGTTTCCATTCGCCTGGAGTCACCTTGATGAACTTTGCCCATGCCCTACCCTGCCACCACCCTCTTTAGTACCGGTTCGTGGCACAAACCGGTGCTAAAGGTTCGCCACGAACCGGTACTAATGAGAACAGCCGGCTAGATGTTGGAACCGGCACTATTGGACACATTAGTGCCGGCTCAAAATCAAACCGGCACTAATGTATCTCATATTAGGTCCTTTTTCAACTAGTGTATGTTGACTGCCTTTATCACTGAAGAGAAATGGAAATTTGATAAGGCCAGGCAAGTGAAGAAATCTCAGTACAAGAAGGAGCGATTTTCTGAAGAAGAATGTTCTCAACATATCTCATGAAGAACTCGTGACTCCTCAGACTGTGATCAAATCTCTTAGTGAAGAATTTGATTCATACCACGCAGATTGGCTAGGAGCCAAGGTCAGATTCATCAGACTGGCGAAAGGCTTCAAGACCAATGTTGCTGCCAAAGCGCAACAAGAAATTCCTCAGGGTGAAGCATCTGCTCAGCCCATTGAAGAACATGCCAGCACAACTGATGAAAATCAGGCTATTGATGATATTGAGAGTGCCGGGGCTGCTGAAGAAATTCTAGTTCCTGATGAAACTACCAAGGTAACCATCAATGTTGCACCTGAAGATCAACCCAGGCCAGCTGAAGAATCTGCTGTTGTGCCTGAAGAAACTGAACCTTCCAGGGCAACTGCATCAGTTGCGCCTGAAGAAGTTGTGCCTCTTTCATCTTCTCCTCCTGCAAAGTCATCACAGATGAAAAGCATCAACCTTCCATCTGCATCAGAAGCAAAGAAAACTAAGACTGCAGAAAGGGCAGCCGTGAAGAAAAGGAAAGCATCTGATACCTCAGAGTCTTCAGCTGCAAAGAAAATGAAGACTTTGACTAGCTCATTCGCCAACCTAATTGATGTTGTTCCTCTATCAATCATGCCATCAAAGGAGATTATTCCCTTTGGTGAGGAATATGTCATCCCTGATGACATTGATGAAGGGAATCCCTCTGCTGCTACGTCAGAGCAATTGGATGAAGAAATTGAAGTGGATGCGATCCCTTCACCTCTACAGGTATCATCGCCCGTGCCTCAGTTAACTGCTGAAGAGGCAAGTGTTGAAGAAATTGACGCTGAAGATGAGGATGTGGACATTGGGTCTACAACTCCTGTGCTGAATGATGATTATTGGGAAAGACATTATCCCAATTCCCCTCTGACCACTCCTCCGCAGCAAATTCCTCAGTCCCCTGCTCAAACTGAAGAAATTCATACGGGTTCTGAAGGACGTCAAGCTTCTCTTCACTCCATTCCAGAAGAAGCTCCAGCTACTACTGTTGAAGAAATGGAGGCCAAGACTGCTGAAGAAACTACTGTTCATATTCCTCAGTCTGTGGCCCCTGAAATAGTGCATCAAGAGGCTGTGAAGATTTCAACTGAAAATCTTCATCCCAAACAAAAGAATCCTCATTCCAAGAAATAGAATTTCAAAGCTGATAATTTCTTTGCTAAGCATCATTTCTTCACGGATTTCAATCCCTATGACTCTGCAAGACTTCGCCGCAAGCGCTTCTGGACAGCAAGTCAGATGAATTACTACTCAACAATTATATTTAACAAGGATAAGGTTTTTAAACATCAGCAAATTCTTGATGTGGACATGGAATCACTGCCTTGTTTTCAGCCTATTCTCAGTGTTCTTCATGATGCTGGCTTGCTGAACTTCTGTTATGAGATCTGCGACCGGAATGAAGAACTCATTCTTCAATTCAATGCTACTTTGCACCTCACATGCAATGTTGATGATGTGAATTCATGGGTGTTGGACTGGATGACTGAAAATACTCACTACAAAGCTCTAGCCTCTGAATTGCTTCGTGCCAACCCAGTCAGTCCTCCCACTGAAGGCGCTCTGAGACTTTATGAGGAACCTGAATTGTCAAATCATCTGATGCAAGTACTGATGAAGCCTTTGAAGGATGGCCAAGGACCACATTCCTGGTGAAGGAATTGCTTTATGTGTCAAGGACTGTTTTTTGCATCTTGACCAAAACCCTCAGTCCAATCAAGGGCCACAACTCAGATGAAGAAGAAGTTGTTGGCATCATGAAGAATCTGCTCTTTAACATCATGCATGGTATTCCCATCAACTATCACGATTTCTTCATGAGGACTTTAGCCAATGCTGCTCTGCACCTTTTGAGTTGAAGCCTTACGCTCCCTAGATCATGAAATTCAACAGATCAAGGTCTTCAATTCATTACAAGGCTGAATTTCAGAATCACCTCAGCTATTTACCCCCAATTGAAGTCCTCAAACGGACTATTTCCTTAGCTGATGAGAAGGGCTAGGCTACTGTCATTGATGAAGGCACTCGTCCTCTGGATGGTTAATTTCGCAGCTGCCTCCTACTCGACCAATGATGACTCTGCAACGCAAGATTCTTCCGCCAAAGCTTCAAAGCAAAATCCTCAAGCCACTACTCCGCGCGTGATGACTGATCGTGAGCTTCTCCTCAGTCTTCATCAGAAAGTGGATAGAAATCACAAGTGGGTCAAGCATCAGTTTGGTGCAATTCTTCACAACATGACCGTTACTCAAAACAATGTGAAGAAGAATCACCATTATTTTCATCAAGTCTTGGACCGCACCTGGGCTATTATTTCACATCTATACACTGATGATGAACTCAAGGAGATGGACTTCCAACAGGACTTTGACTAGTATCAACCATCATCGAAGAATTTCAAGAAGGTTAAAGTTCCTCAGCTGGTTGACAGTTCATATTCTTCGTCGCGCGACACAGATGAAGCTGAAGATTTGGACGACACTACGACAGGCCCTACAACAACGGACGACCCCAACAACACCGGCGCTCCTCCATCGACTTCATGATGATATTCTTCAGGGGCGTTAGTCCTCATTTTTCATCCCTTTCGGTCATTTGATGACAAGGGGAAAAAATTGAGTTAGTCTTCAAGCGGGTCTATAATATGGGCATTTTTTTTGCTAAATTACAACTCTTGTTCTTCTGAAGTGTTTGCTTGCCGAGTTGTAAACGTAAGTACTATGGTGGTCTGATACTTTTGACTGCTTTCTGCATACTTATTTCCTCAAGTACTTAAATGCACGCATGCTGAATTTCATCACACACCATATTTCATCATGCATTTCAAATTATTCATATTATATATCAAATGCATGTATGAATTACAAGATATAGGGGGAGATCTCCATGATGTTACTCCATAATGTGCATCTGCTATCCAAAGGAAATTCCTCAAATATGCACATCTTTAGGCGGGAGTTCTTATATATCTTGCTATCAAAATCCTCAATATTTAGCACTTTCAATTAGTATGTTTTTCCCCGTTGAAAACTTAACCTATTTGTCATCAATCACCAAAAAGGGGGAGATTGTAAGTGCATCTAGTGCCCCTTAGTGATTTTGGTTTATTGAAGACTTATAGGTTAAGGGACTAATATGTTTGTGAGTGTACACAAGCTCTATAAGTCGATCAGGACTTTGATATTTACGATGAAAGATGACCCCTAAAAATGTATGTCTTCGACTGAATACTTTGGTTCTCATGAAGATTTTGAATGTGAAGAAATTGGTGTGACCTTGAAAACTTGGATATTCATGCGAGGATTATGAAGCATGAAGACTTTTGTTTATCTAGTTTCATTTTCACTTTCTTGAGTCATAGGAAACACTGTGCTGTTAAAGGGGGTCGAGGTAATACTAAGAAAAGTGATTTCCATGTGATCCTCATCTCAAAATCCTACACCTACCAATCCTTTCGAGTGAAGCCATTGGAAATCTCATATAAGTTCAGTCAATTTCTTCACTGACAGAGACGAAGATCTTCTGGTCTCTGAGGAATTTGTCTTGACTGAGGAGTTAGGAATTCACCAGTGCGTATTGCCTACACAGTGAGGAACATGATAGCCCTGAGGACATTGAACCTCAAATATCTGACCATTGTTGTGCTATGCACCAACTGTCCCAAAATACCTACCCACCTTACGGTCATATCATTGAAGGGAATTTATGTCTTATCATGTCGGGCTGCTCCCTAGGCTATAAATAGCCGCACCCTACAACCACTAGCTAATTGGCTGCTCCGAGAGAAACTGACACTTGTCATTGAGAGCATCCCATCCTCCGAGGACTTTGAGCGAAAATCATCAAGTGAGGAAAACCCAAAACCCAAACAACCAAAAGTGATTGAGCATCACTGAAGAGATTGTTCCTGTGTGGAACCGATGCTTGTTACTTTTGAGGATTGTGCATTCTCCAAACGGTTAGCCGTCATGGTCTGAGCATCCAAGAGGAATTGTGGATCGTCGAGTGACCAAGTCTGTGAAGGTTTGGAAGTCACCTGAAGACTTACCACGAGTGATTGGGTGAGGTTTGTATAACTTTAGCTTAAGGATAATACAGTGAGGATTGTGTGTCCTCGGGTTTAAATACCCAGCCGCTCCAACCAGATGTATAACTCTCACATCAGTTGGAACTGGTCTACCAAATCATTGTCTTCGCCAAGCCAACTGGTTCTATTTCCTTAACCCTTTCATTTCCTCATTCATGTGTTGATGAACCTAATCATTACTGTTTGAAGACTTTGACTGAAGACTTTGTCTATTTCCTCAATCCTATTTCTTCAGTCACTTAATCTTCAGCCTGCTTTTCCTGTTTTCACGCTACTGTACTCTATGATTGTCTTTCATTTCATCATGATGACTATGCTTTTGCTTTGTTATGCTTATACCTGAGTACTTATTCCGCTGCTAGTGTGTCGTTGCTTAGGAATTTCTTCACCTAGAAATTCCTTAGTGACAAATTTGTAAAACTCGCCTGTTCACCCCCCCCACACACACACCTCTAGTCGATATAACGCACTTCCATTAACATAAGGGACTATAGCAAATTCATCTCCATAAGCATAATTAATATTGGCATCATGTCCATAAAAATAGCAATCATCATATTCATCAAGGGAAGATATCTCAATAAAATCAACGGAATCATATTTATCTATAGATCCATGCATATCATAATTTTATTCCAAAGCAACGGTCATTCTCTCAACAATTTCTTTGACATAGGCATTGTGAGCATAGCATTCATGGCAATATTTAAGTATGTCAGAATTTTTAGATTTGTAGAGAATAATATCATACTTTTCAATCAAAGAAGCAACTTCATAAGCACCCTTAAAAGCAACAAGTTCTTCAATTTGTTCGATATCATAGTAACTGTATGTTGGGAAACATAGCATGCAATTTCCAAAAAGTTCCTACGCTCACGCAAGATCTATCTAGGAGATGCATAGCAATGAGAGGGGGAGAGTGTGTCCACGTACCCTCGTAGACCAAAAGTGGAAGTGTTTGCTCAGCGCGGTTGATGTAGTCGACCGTCTTCTCGTTCCGACCGATTGAGTACCGAACGTATGGCACCTTTGAGTTCTGCAGACGTTCAGCGCGATGACGTCCCTCAAGCTCTTGATCTAGTAGAGGGTCAAAGGAGCAGATGAGTTCCGTCAGCATGACAGCATGGTGACGGTGATGGTGATGTGATCCGCGCAGGGCTTCGCCTAAGCACTATGACAATATGACCTGAGGAGTAAACGGTGGAGGGGGGCACCGCACACGACTAAGAACAATTGATGTGTCTAGAGGTTCCCCCCGCCCCCGTATATGAAGGAGGGAGATGGGAGGAGGCCGGCCTAGGGCGCACCCCATGGGGTGGGAGTCCGACTAGGACTCCCAGTCCTATTCGCCCCCTTCCTTCTAACGGAGGTGGAAAGAGGAAGGAGAGGGAGAAGGAAAGGGGGGCCGCGCCCCCTCCCCTTGTCCAATTCGGACTCCCCATGGGGGGGCACCCCCTTGCGTGCTACCTTGCCTCTCCCCTATGGCCATGTGGCCCATTACTTCCCATGGGGGTTCTGGTAACCCCTCGGTACTCTGATAAATTCCCGAAACATTCCGGAACCATTCCGTTGTCCGAATACCACCTTCCAATATATCAATCTTCACCTCTTGACCATTTCGAGACTCCTTGTCATGTCCGTGATCTCATCCGGGACTCCGAACAACCTTCGGTCACCAAAACACATAACTCATGTAATACATATCGTCATCGAACGTTAAGTGCGCGGACCCTACGGGTTCGAGAACTATATAGACATGACCGAGACACCTCTCCGGTCAATTACCGGCAAGTCTATTTACTCGTTTTGTAATGCATCGTTCCGTGACTAACTCATTATTCACATTGCTTGCAAAGCTTCATATGATGTGCATTACCGAGAGGGCCCAGAGATACCTCTCCGATACTGGGAGTGACAAATCCTAATCTCGATCTATGGCAACCCAACAAACACCTTCGGAGATACCTGTAGAGCATCTTTATAATCACCCAGTTGCATTGTGACGTTTGATAGCACACAAGGTATTCCTCTGGTGTCCGGGAGTTGCATAATCTCATAGTCAGAGGAATATATATATGACGTGAAGAAAGTAGTAGCAATAAAACTTAATGATCATTATGCTAAGCTAACAGATGGATCTTGTCCATCACATCATTCTCCTCATGATGCGATCTCATTCATCAAATGACAACCATGTCCATGGCTAGGAAATTTAGCCATCTTTGATCAACGAGCTAGTCAAGTAGAGGAATACTAGGGACACGGTGATTTGTCTATGTATTCACACATGTATCAAGTTTCCGGTTAATACAATTATAGCATGAATAATAATCATTTATCATGATATATGGAAATATAAAATAACAACTTTATTATTGCCTCTAGGGCAAATTTACTTTAGTCTCCCACTTGCACTAGAGTCAATAATCTAGTTCACATCGCCATGTGATTTAACACCAATAGTTCACATATGTATGTGATTAACACCCATAGTTCACATCGCCATATGACCAACTACCAAAGGGTTTACTAGAGTCAATAATCTAGTTCACATTGATATGTGATTAACACCCAAAGAGTACTAAGGTGTGATCATGTTTTGCTTGTGAGAGAAGTTTAGTCAACGGGTCTGCCATACTCAGAGCCATATGTATTTTGCAAATTTTCTATGTCTACAATGCTTTGTACGGAGCTACTCTAGCTCATTGCTCCCACTTTCAATATGTATCCAGATTGAGACTTAGATTTATCCGGATCGGTGTAAAAGCTTACATCAACGTAACTCTTTATGACGAACTCTTTATTACCTCCATAACCGAGAAATATTTCCTTAGTTCTCTTAGCTAACTAAGGATAAGTTTGACCGCTGTCCAGTGATCCACTCCGGATCACTATCGTACCCCTTGCCAAACTCATAGAAAGGCACACAACTGGTTCGGTACATAGCATGGCATACTTTATAGAACCTATGACTGAGGCATAGGGAATGACTTTCATTCTCTTTCTATCTTCTGTCATGGTTGGGCTTTGAGTCTTACTCGACTTTACACGTTGTAATACAGGCAAGAACTCCTTCTTTGACGGATCCATTTTGAACTCTTTCAAAATCTTTTCAAGGTATGCACTCATTGAAAATCTTATCAAGCGTCTTGATCTATCTCTATAGATTTTGATGCCTAATATGTAAGCAGATTCGCCGAGGTCTTTCTTTGAAAAACTCCTTTCAAACTCTCCTTTATGCTTTCTAGAAAATTCTACATTATTTCGGATCAACAATATATATTTCATTCACATATACTTATCAGAAAGGTTGTAGTGCTCCCACTCCTTTCTTGTAAAATACAGGCTTCTCCATAAGTTTGTATAAAACCATATACTTTGATCACTTTATCAAAGCATATATTCCAGCTCCGAGATGCTTGCAGCAGTCCACAGATAGATCACTTGAGCTCGCACACTTTGTTAGCACCTTTAGGATTGACAAAACCTTCTAGTTGCATCATATACAACTCTTCTTTAATATCATTAAGGAATGAAGGTTTGATATCCATTTGCCAGATTTCATAAAATGTGGTAATTGCTAACATGATTCAGATAGACTTAAGCATCGAGACGAGTGAAACAATCTCATCGTAGTCAAGCGATAGCTAGAAGGATGGCTATCCCACCTCTCCCCTCCACCTCTCCCACCAACAATGGCGACCTCTAGTCTAGATCGATGGAGGGTTTACTACACTGGGATTTCTCCCCTGGCAAAGCGGTGGAGACATAGGTGCGCAAAAGGTTTGGTTGCACCGTCCATTTATCCCCCATTGGAGGTGCAAAGGAGTTCTTCCTAGTTGTGGCTTTCTCCTCTGCCTCCTTCTCTCTCTCGGTTGAATTAGTGGGTCTTGCTCTTCAATGTTGCATTGGTGGATCCTCTTCGGGTTTCAATGTCAAACATCTTGCTGGTCGGCATTTCTGTTTCTCAGTTGCCTCAAACAAAGTTGGTCATTTTATTTATGGTCTTAAGGATCGGGTTTGGCCAGATTTCATTTGTTAGTTCTATCTCTATAGGCACAATGCTTGGTTTAACTCTTGAAATGATCAAAATTGGCATTCTGATCAAGAACTTACCAAGGTGGTTTTACGTTCTCCTGTGGCTATCAAGACGAAGTTTAATTTTCTATCTAGTGATGTTGATCAACACACTAATTCTTTGAAGGAACTTGCAAATTTTGGTTTATCACCTCCTCATTCAAGTAATGTTGTTTGCCATGATTCAAACATTCAAGAATATCATGCTCTGGTTCATAACCAAAAGATTATTTTTGGTAGTTTTCAATCAGATATACCCATGCATAACAAAGGCAATGCTTCTATCCGTTTTGGCAACTTCCATTCAGTCATTAAATCAGACATTAAAGAGCATCAATCTACATTTATTAGCAATAATTACCGGTCCTCTTATTGGGATTCCATTCCAACTTTCATTCTTCTCCACATTATGGATTTCCGACGGGCGGGATATGTTGATTCATGGATTGCCAAGATTTGGGCCCTGGACTCGGTCCCGTCTGCGGACTACATATTTACTAAGGCCAACATATGATATCGGTGCAAGCAATTGGGCCACCTTTGCCCAAATTGTACATTACATGCTACAGTCAGCCAACCGGCCCAAGTAAATACCATAGACCTCAATCCGGCCCGTATGTCTTCTGAGGACAGCTCTAGCAATTTAAATCAAGGCTTTTCATGCAATATTTGTTCCTCTATGGATCACTTCCCGGATTTCTTCCCTTCCAAATTATATTGCCAATACTGCCACCTTTTAGGGCAGCTACCTTTTGATTGCGGATCTACAGATTGCACCTATCTGTGGTGGCAACCCAAATTGATTTCCCAGACAAATTTCTATGTTGATGACGTTTCTTTAGGCAAAATTAACATTTTGGATGGTATTCCTAAGCGTGTACCGCTAGCAATGCAATCGGACGCCTCATGTGTTATCAACTCAACATCACATCAGAATCAGATATCCACTTGCCATAGTTCATTTATTACCTTCCCTATTACTGAGGTGAATCGCCATGTCCCGTTCCACCACAAAGCTGCACTGAGGCAGGTGATCACTGGTTTGCTGCATGAATCCCACTTTGCTCTGACTGAAATAGATGACTACCCGTTAGGCATTGCTATATATGGATTGCCTAGCCCGCTGATGCGTGACAATGTGGTGGGTACTACTTTTGAGATTGATGAGGAGGAGGAAGGTGATATGAACACCATAGTTTCTTTTGTGCCACATGATGAGGCACTCAATATGAGGCTCACATCTTATGGCCCTGATGTTTGGATTCTCTATATTGGTTTTCCGCAAGACTACCAAACATATCATTACCTGCATAGATCTGTTGATGGTTTTGGCAGTTTGACTCATTGGCACAACCCAAGAGGTGATAGAAAGTTTGTTCTCATCAGGGTTAAAGTCATTCATCTCAGATTAGTGCCAAAAACACTTGGTTATCCATCAACTTGGTGGAAATCACCATTGTTGGACAGTTTGTGTCACAATGCTGTGTAGTTCTGATTGGAATGCCCACTTGCCTGAAGTTCCTCCTGCTGGAGAGGACCCACCACATGCGGATGGAATCCCTCACCCTCTCTATGGAGAAGGCCTTGATGCTGAACAGATCTACCAAATGCAACTCAATAACTAGATGGCCCAACAGGGTGCTGGCAACAATGTTGCAGAGGACGTGGGTGAAAATGTTGCAGTCCAGGAAGATATTGAAATTTAGCAACAATGGGGGGAATGTCCAGCTCCTCCACCACCTGCTCCACTTGCCCTATATAATTTTCAAGAATGGCTTGCAAATGAGGGACTGTAAGTTCAGGATGGCATTCTTCCCAGTAACAACCTGCAAGATAGTCCTTATGCAGCTTGGAATGACTCTATTTCTCGGAGCAGCTCTAGTACAACTTCTGACTCAGAGGCACTGGTGCTTGTACCAGTCAATGTTCTGCAGGCCTTACAGAGGAATGGCTCTCTAATCTTTGTTGCTAACGCTTACACTCTGCCAGTGCAACACAATGAGCTGATGATCCACCCCAGCTTTGAGGACCAGACTCCACAGATCCAGATCAACATCTCTGTCACAAATGTTGGTATGAACATTAGCTTTTTATGCTGACAATGAGTTCATGAATGCAATGTTAATAGCTGAACCTCTGTCATATGTGCCCATAACTAATTTCCTATCATGCTCCATCCTACCAACACTTGCCACTATTGGTCCTTGGGCTCATGTTTATGGCATGAGGCCAACTAAGCTGGATATCCAACTCTCACTCTTTGATTCTACTGATGGCTCAATCCAAGTGACTTCATGCATTTCTTAGGGAGAGGCTGATGGATCCGTTACATCTACTGTCCAGTTCTGGTCGATAGATAGAGAGGATGTGGAGGCACTTTCTGAAGATATCCAGGCAGTTGTTCTCTCCGAAGATACACAGGCAGTGGCCTTCTCTGAAGTTTCTGAAGCACAGGAAACTGAATCTGGGGCTCTAACT
Source organism: Triticum aestivum (assembly GCF_018294505.1). Taxonomy (NCBI): domain Eukaryota; kingdom Viridiplantae; phylum Streptophyta; class Magnoliopsida; order Poales; family Poaceae; genus Triticum; species Triticum aestivum. The sequence continues at coordinate 533,494,097 of NC_057810.1, read as the reverse complement.
GTAGTCCAGCCTAGTTCTTCAAGGGGGGGGGGGGTGCTCCCAACAAATGCAGCAAGAATAAATCACGTGTCTCTGTTGACAATGTGCGTAGAAGCTCTCACTCCAATAAGTATGATGGTTTCAAGGTGCCAGCAATCACTGATAGTAGGATCAAAACTTCCAAGGTGAAGCCCAGAGTAATCCCAAATGTTGTGTCTGCAGTAGTCATTACTGAGATCACTGAGGAGCAGATAGAAGATGGAGACATCCCTCCTCCCATGACTGTGGAGCAAATCCAAAACATTGTTGTGCAGAAATGTGTTGTCCCACCTGAAGAGGTCTCTGAAGATGTGCTCCTGGCAGATAAGGAGGCTGGTCCTTCTTCATCTTAATTTAGCTTTCTTTATTATCTTTAATGGTTCTTCTATCGAACTAGAATGTTTTATGTTGGAATATCCGGGGCATGAAATCAGACCCCAAGCTTTTGGCTTTGTCGAATGCTATTGCTGCTAGTGGTTGTTCGATCGTTTGTTTACAGGAGACCAAGAAACCTGCTTTTGATAACTTTTATATTAAATCTTGTTCCCAAAACGATTTGTAAAAATTGCTTTCATTCCCTCGAGAGGTGCTTCTGGTGGCATTGTAACCATATGGAATAGTGCTATCTTTACTGGCACAGTTTTGATTGAGAAGGAATTTGCTCTGGTTATCAACTTTAAATCTACCCAATCAGCCCAAGAATGGACTTTGGTTAACATATATGGCCCCTGTCAAGGAGACTCTAGAATTGATTACACAAACTAGTTACTTAATCTTAATATACCTAATAATGAAGACTGGCTTCTTGTTGGTGATTTCAACTACATCTGCATCCCTACCAATAGAAATAACCTGGTGGAAACTTTAATGATATGATCACTTTCAGTGATTTCATTCACACACAGCGATTGATTGAACTTCCTCTCAAGGGAAGATTTTTTACTTGGATTACATGCAGGAGGACCCTTTACTTGAACAATTAGATTGGTTCTTCACCTCAACCAATTGGATTACATCCTACCCCAACACCATGGTAAAACCACTCTCTAAACTAGTGTTCGACCACATACCTTGTGTGATATCCATAGAAACAAACATTCCTAGAAGTAATCTTTTTAGGTTCGAGTCATACTGGATTCAACACCCTGGTTTTATGGATTTGGTTGCTTCATCTTGGAACAAGCTAGTTCCCTCAAATAACTATGCCACAATTATCTCCAGAAAATTCAGGACACTCAGATATGAACTCAAACAATGGAGTAAACAGATTTCTAAACTTGCTACTGCTATAGCTAACTCTAATTCCACACTTGCTGACCTACACTCATTGGAAAAATAAAAGAATTCTTACAACACCAGAGAGTAACTTCAGAAGAATTCTCAAAAATCATTTACTTAGATTATTATATTACAAAAAACAATATTGGAGAAAAAGATGCACCATAAGATGGGCCAAATTTGGTGATGAGGACCCAAAAATTTTCAAAGCAATGGCATCTGAGGGATATCGCAGAAACAATATTCCTTCTCTAAGCGCACCACAATAGAAGATCACCTTGGGAAAGAAGCATTAATATATCAAAGTTTCAAACAGAGATTGGGGACCTCAAGAGAATTTCAAATTAAGTTTAACCTAGCCAATATTATCAAAAAAAGGAATGACCTAGACCAATTAACAAACCCCTTTTCCAGGGAAGAAATTGATAATGTCATTAAAGAAATGCCTACTGATAGAGCACCAGGACCGGATGGTTTTACAGGGCTTTTTCTTAAGACCTGTTGGCATACTATTAAAGAGGACTTCTACAAGCTGTGTGACCAATTTCATGCAGGGACCTTAAACCTTGAAAGCATCAATGAAATATCACCTTGATCCCTAAAATATCCTCCCCGGCTACAGTAAATGATTTAAGGCCCATCACACTACTTAACCGCTGTCTCAAAGTAGTTACAAAACTACTAGCCAATCGTCTTCAAAAGCTTATTCTAAAGATCATACATAGGAATCAATATGGTTTCATTAAGGGGAGAGCAATCCAAGACTGCCTTCCTTGGGCCTTTGAATATATACACCAATGCCAAACCTCTAAGAATAAGATTGTGCTCCTTAAGCTGGACTTTGCCGAAGCATTTGACACCATTGAACATGATGCTATGTTGGAGATGATGAAACACATGGGGTTCAATGATAAATGATTTCTATGGATCAAATCAATATTCTCTAATGGCAAATCTTCTGTCCTCCGTAATGGAGTCCCGGGCACACAATTCATTTGCAAAAGTGGTGTGCGACAGGGAGACCCCCTTTCTCCGCTCATTTTCGTTCTTGCAGCAGATCTTTTACAAGCGGCCATTAATGATGCGTTCGGACATGGATTACTACATTTACCTTTCACAACACAAGACCAAATTGATTACCATGTCATTCAATACGCTAACGACACTATAATCATTATGCTTGCATGCCATGAACAAGCGCAAACAATGAAGAATATTCTCACTAACTATGCCACTTCAATTGGACTCAAGATCAACTTTCACAAATCAACTTTGATACCTATAAATTGTGAAGAGGACTTAAGTAAAGATATAGCACAAATTTTTGGTTGTACAACTGGAAAAATGCCCTTCACGTACCTCGGATTACCCCTTGGCACTTCCAAACCATCTGTCCAAGACCTAATGCCTATTGTATGTAATATGGAAAGAAGGCTCACATCCACGCTATCCATGATGTCCTATGGCTCCAAACTTTCTTTACTAAACACGGTCATCACCTCACTTACAATTTTTGCAGTCAGCACTCTAAGATTTCCACCAAAAATACTTGAGTTGCTGGACAAACTAAGAAGTAAATGCCTCTGGACAAAAAAGACTGACCAAGGAGAAACATGCAACTCATTAGCTGCATGGGACAGAGTTTGCAGGCCAAAAAAGTGTGGAGCACTTGGGATCATAATTCTTAAGAACAAAGTGATGCACTCCTACTGAAATATCTACACAAATTTTACAACCACCATGACCTACCATGGGTTGACTTATTATGGTCCACCTACTATACCAATAAAATCCCACATGCCTCTGACCCATGTGGATCATTCTGGTGGAGGGACATTCTCAAGTTAACTCCTATTTTTAGAGGAATCTCAAAAGTTGAAATGAGCTGTGGAGATAATGTACTAATGTGGAAAGACCTATGGCTTGATGAAATACTAACAGACACACATCCTAGAGCATTTTCTTATGTGGGAAATAAAGATTGTTCGGTCAAGGATTTCTTGACCGTCAACTCACTTGAAGAAGCATTCTTTCAAGCGCTCTCTAGACAAGCCCTTGAGGAAGTACAAGATATGCAAAGATTGTTGGCTCACATACCATTGACGAAAGTCAACACACAAAAGATGTTTGAACTTAGCCTTGGAGAGGCAAAGAATTTTCAGCCAATAAATATTACAAATTCTACTTCCGGGATATGAAGGCCCATAAAACATACCATTAGCTATGGAAATCAAAAGTCATTGCCAAACTCAAGTTCTTTGGTTGGCTCATGCTATCTGATAGATTGAACACAAGAAACATGTTGAAAAGAAGGCACTATAACATTGGTACTAACCTTAACTGCCTCCTGTGTGGCCAAAAAGAAGAAGACATTGATCACATGATCCTCACATGCCCCTTCAGTAGAAATTGTTGGTCCACCTTTGGCTTAGACCATGGTTGTCAAGCCACTCAGCGGTCCTGGATAGAACAAGCTCAAATTACTTGGGGTCGGCCTCTATTCATGGAGATCATCATACAAGCATCCTGGAGCATTTGGAAAGAAAAAATAACAAACTTTTCAGAGATATAAACCCCTCATACCACTCTTGGCTGACCAGATTCAGGGAGGATTTTAGTCTTCTACAGTATAGGGTTAAAGACAATAAGAAAGAGTTTATCTTCTTACTTTTAGACTCCCTACCCTCTGATTAATTGTAGCCTATAGCTAGCTACTTCCCCCACTACAAAGTGGGGGACAGACTTGTACATGCTATAACTACACCTTGTAATTGTGTTATGATATTTAATATATAAAACAGTGGGAGCCTCTCCCACTGTATCGGTTCCTCAAAAAAACATCTTGAACTTATCGAAAACCTTTTGCGACAATTCGAGCTTTGTAGATAGTAACACTACCATCACCGTCCGTCTTCCTCTTGGAGATCCATTTATTTTCTATGGGTTGCCGATCATCGGACAAATCCACCAAAGTCCATACTTTGTTCTCATACATGGATCCTATCTAAGATTTCATGGTCTCAAACCATTTATCGGAATCTAGGATCATCATCGCTTATTCATAGTTTGTAGTTTCATCATGGTATAGTAACATGACTTCCAGAACAGGATTACCGTACCACTCTGGTGCAGATCGTGCTCTAGTTGACCTACGAGATTTTGTAGTAACTTGATCTAAATTTTCATGATCATCATCATTAGCTTCCTCTCTAGTTGGTGTAGGCATCATGGGAACCAATTTCTCGGATGAGCTACTTTCCAAATTGAGAGTAGGTATGATTACCTCATCAAGTTCTACTTTCCTCCCACTCACTTCTTTTGAGAGAAACTCCTTCTCTAGAAAGGTTCCATTCTTGGCAACAAAGATCTTGCCTTCGGATCTATGATAGAAGGTGTACCCAATTGTTTCCCTAGGGTATCCTATGAAGACGCACTTCTCCGATTTGGGTTTGAGCTTATCAGGATGAAGCCTTTTGACATAAGCATCGCTGCCCCAAACTTTAAGAAACAACAGCTTAGGTTTATTGCCAAACCACAGTTCATACAGTGTCGTCTCAACGGCTTTTGACGGTGTCCTATTTAATGTGAATGTAGTTTTCTCTAATGCATAACCCCAAAACGATAGTGGTAAATCGGTAAGAGACATCATAGATCGCACCATATCTAATAAAGTATGGTTACGACATTCGGACACACCATTACGTTGTGGTGTTCCAGATGGCATGAGTTGTGAAACTATTCCACATTGTTTAAAATGAAGGACAAGCTCGTAACTCAAGTATTCGTCTTCGCGATCAGATGGTAGAAACTTTATTTACTTGTTACGATGATTCTCCACTTCACTCTGAAATTCCTTGAACTTTTCAAATGTTTCAGACTTGTGTTTCATCAACTAGATATACCCATATCTGCTCAAATCATCTGTGAAGGTTAGAAAAACATAATACCCGCCGCGAGCCTCAACACTCATCGGACCACATACATCGGTATCTATTATTTCCATTAAGTCATTGGTTCACTCCGTTGTTCCGAAGAACAGAGTTTTAGTCATCTTGCCCACCAGGCATGGTTCCCAAGTATCAAATGATTCACAATCAAGTGATTCCAAAAGACCATCAGCATGGAGTTTCTTCATGCGCTTTACACCAATATGACCTTAACGGCAGTGCACAAGTATGTTGCACTATCATTATCAACTTTGCATCTTTTGGCATCAATATTATGAATATGTGTATCACTATGATCAAGATTCAATAAACCATTAATATTGGGTGTATGACCATAGAAGGTTTTATTCATGTAAAAGAATAACAATTATTCTCTATCTTAAATGAATAAACGTATTGCAATAAATATGATCTAATCATATTCATGCTCAACGCAAACACCAAATAACATTTAGTTAGGTTCGACACTAATCCCGAAGGTAGAGGGAGTGTGCGATGGTGATCTTATCAACCTTGGAATCATTTCCAACACACATCATCACCTCGCCCTTAACTAGTCTCTCTTCATTCTGTAACTCTTGTTTCGAGTTACTAATCTTAGCAACTGAACTAGTATCGAATACCCAGGGGATACTACGAACACTAGTAAGGGACACAATAATCTGTATATCAAATATACCTTTGTTCACTTTGCCATCCTCCTTATCCGCCAAATGTTTGGGGAAGTTCCACTTCTAGTGACCATTTCCTTTGCGGTATAAGCACTCAGTTTCAGGCTTGGGTCCAGCTTTGGGCTTCTTCATGGGAGTGGCAACTTTCTTGCCATTCTTCTTGAAATTCCCTTTTATTTCCCTTGCCCTTTTACTTGAAACTAGTGGTCTTATTAACCATCAACAATTGATGCTCTTTCTTGATTTCTACCTTTGCCGATTTCAACATCGCAAAGAACTCGGGAATCGTTTTCGTCATCCCCTTGCATATTATAGTTCATCATGAAGTTCTAGTAGCTTGGTGATAGTGACTAGAGAACTCTGTCAATCACTATCTTATCTAGAAGATTAACTCCCACTTGATTCAAGCGATTGTACTACCCAGACATTCTAAGTATGTGCTCACTGGCTGAGGCATTCTCCTCCATCTTGTAGGCAAAGTACTTGTCAGAGGTCTCATACCTCTCGACATGGGAATGACTCTGAAATACCAGTTTCAACTCTTGGTCTCATATGCTCCATGGCGTTCAAAACATTTTTGAAGTCCCTATTCTAAGCCATAAAGCATGGTGCGCTAAACTATCAAGTAGTCATCATACCAAGCTTGTCAAACGTTCATAACATCTGCATCAGCTCCTGCAATAGGTCTGTCACCTAGTGGTGCATCAAGGACATAATTCTTCTGTGCAGCAACGAGGATAATCCTCAGATCACGGACCCAGTCCGCATCATTGCTACTATTATCTTTCAACTTTTCTAGGAGCATATCAAAAATATATCGGAGCTATATCGCGAGCTATTGATCTACAACATAGATATGCAAATACTATCAGGACTAAGTTCATGATAAATTAAAGTTCAATTAATCATATTACTTAAGAACTCCCACTTAGATTGACATCCCTCAATTCATCTAAATGATGTGTGATCCAAATCAACTAAACCATGTCCGATCATCACGTGAGATGGAGTAGTCATCAATGGTGAACATCTCTATATTGATCATATCTACTATATGATTCACGTTCAAATTTTTGGTCTCCAGTGTTCCGAGGCCATATCTGTATATGCTAGGCTCGTCAAGTTTAACCCGAGTATTCCGCATGTGCAAACCGGCTTGCACCCGTTGTATTTGAACGTAGAGCTTATCACACCCGATCATCACGTTCTGTCTCAGCACGAAGAACTTTTGCAACGGTGCATACTCGGGGAGAACATTTATACCTTGATATTTTAGTAAGGGATCATCTTATAATGCTACCGCCGTACTAAGTAAAACAAGATGCAAAAAGATAAACATCATATGCAATCAAAATATGTGACATGATATGGCCATCATCATCTTGTGCTTTTGATCTCCATCACCAAAGCAACGTCATGATCTCCATCATCACCGGCTTGACACCTTGATCTCCATCGTAGCGTCGTGATTGTCTCGCCAACTATTGCTTCTACGGTTATCGCTGCCGCTTAGTGATAAAGTAAAGCAATTACATGGCGTTTGTATTTCATACAATAAAGCGACAACCATAAGGCTCCTGCCAGTTGCTGATAACTTTTACAAAACATGATCATCTCATACAACAACGTATATCACATCATGCCTTGACCATATCACATCACAGCATGCCCTGCAAAAACAAGTTAGACGTCCTCTACTTTGTTGTTGCAAGTTTTACATGGCTGCTACGGGCTTCTAGCAAGAACCATACTTACCTACGGCACAAAAACCACAACGGTGATTTATCAAGTTTGTTGTTTTAACCTTCACAAGGACCAGCCGCAGTCAAATTTGATTCAATTAAAGTTGGCGGAACAGACACCTGCCAGCCACCTTTATGTAAAACTAGTTGCATGTCTATCGGTGGAACCGGTCTCATGAACATGGTCATGTAAGGTTGGTCCGGGCCGCTCCATCCAACAATACCACCGAATCAAAATAAGACATTGGTCGTAAGCAGTATGACGATCACCGCCCACAACTCTTTATGTTTTACTCGTGCATATCATCTATGCATAGACCTGGCTCGGATACCACTGTTGGGAAATGTAGCATGCAATTTCAAAAAATTCCTACGCTCACACAAGATCTATATAGGAGATGCATAGCAACGAGAGGGGGAGAGTGTGTCCACGTATCCTCGTAGACCAAAAGCGGAAGCATTAGCTCAACACGGTTGATGTAGTCAAACGTCTTCTCGTTCCGACCGATCGAGTACCGAACGTATGGCACCTCTGAGTTCTGCACACGTTCAGCATGATGACATCTCTTGAGTTGTTGATCCAGCAGCGGGTCGAAGGAGTAGATGAGTTCCGTCAGCATGATGGTGTGGTGACGGTGATGGTGATGTGATCCGCGTAGGGCTTCACCTAAGCACTACGATAATATGACCTGAGGAGTAAATGGTGGAGGGGGGCACCACACACGGCTAAGAACAATTGATGTGTCTAGAGGTGCCCCCCCTATATAAAGGAGGGAGAGTGACGGAGGCCGGCCTAGGGCGCGCCCCATGGGGGTAGTCCTACTAGGACTCCTATTCCTATTCGGCCCCCTTTCTTCTAACGGAGGGGAAAGGGGAGGGAGAGGGAGAAGGAAAGGGGGGCCGCGCCCCCTCCCCTTGTCCAATTCGGACTCCCCATTTGAGGGCAAGGCGCGCACCACCCCCTTGCGGGCAGCCTTGCCTCTCCCCTATGGCCCATGTGGCACATTACTTCCCCGGGGGGTTCCGATAACCCCCCGGTACTCCGATAAATTCCCAAAACATTTCGGAACCATTCCGATGTCTGAATACCACCTTCCAATATATCAATCTTTACCTCTCGAACATTTCGAGACTCCTCATCATGTTCGTGATCTCATCCGGGACTCCGAACAACCTTCAGTCACCAAAACACGTAACTCATATAATACATATCGTCATCGAACGTTAAGCGTGCGGACCCTACGGGTTCTAGGACTATGTAGACATGACTGAGACACCTCTCCGGTCAATAACCAACAGCAGGACCTGGATGCTCATATTCATTTCCACATATTCTACAAAGATCTTTATCGGTCAAACCGCAATGTGAACATATATTATTCCCTTCTTCATCGGTATGTTACTTGCCCGAGATTCGATCATCAGTATCTTCATACCTAGTTCATTCTCGTACCGGAAAGTCTCTTTACTTGTTCCCTAATGACATCATCCTGCAACTAACTCACTAGTCACATTGCTTGCAAGGCTTCATATGATGTGCATTACCGAGAGGGCCCAGATATACCTCTCCGTTACTCAGAGTGACAAATCCTAATCTTGATCTATGCCAACCCAACAAACACCTTCGGAGATACTGTAGATCATCTTCATAATCACCCAGTTACGTTGTGGCGTTTGATAGCATACAAGGTATTCCTCCGGTGTCCAGGAGTTGCATAATCTCATAGTCGGGGGAATATATATATGACATGAAGAACGCAATAGCAATAAAACTAAACAATCATTATGCTAAGCTAACAGATGGGTCTTGTCCATCACATCATTCCCCTAATGATGTGATCCCGTTCATCAAATGACAACACATGTCCATGGCTAGGAAACCTAACCATCTTTGATCAACGAGCTAGTCAAGTAGAGGCATACTAGTGACAACGTGATTTGTCTATGTATTCACACATGTATCAAGTTTCTGGTTAATACAATTCTAGCATGAATAATAAACATTTATCATGATATATGGAAATGTAAAATAACAACTTTATTATTGCCTCTAGGGCATATTTCCTTCACTATAAACACCCGTTTCATAAGAAGATAATATTTCATTATCATTAAACTCACATAGGTAGGGAAGGTATTTTTTAGGGTTCTTAGAGCAACAAGTAAAATCACAAAGTTCACAAAAATTCCAAGCATAACATAGCAAACAATTTATTTGATTCCATAAGAGTCTCCCTTTTTCAGACAAACGGTTACGTACAAAATGAGCATGCTCATCTAAAGATTTTCCCTCAACTAAACTAGATGGGGTTTCAGCACGAGCACATACGGATGGAAGTTGATCCATAAACCTTCTTATTTCTGATATTCAATAAACCCACAATTATACCAAGCAAGCAAACAAACAAACCAAGTAAGACATAAGGGCAAACGAAAAGAAGATGAAAGAGAAGGCGAATAAAAAGGCAAATAATTTTGTATTTTTTTAAAACGTTTTAGAAGTGGGGGAGAGGAAAACAAGAGGCAAATGGCAAATAATGTAATGCAAGAGATGAGAGATTATGATGGGTACTTGGTAGGCTTGATGTAAATCTCCCCGACAACGGCGTCAGAAATTCTTCCTGCTACTTCTTGAGCTTGCATTGGGTTTTCCCTTGAAGAGGAATGGGTGATGCAGCGAAGTAGAGATAAGTATTTCCATCAGTTAAGAACCAAGGTATCAATCCAGTAGGAGAAACACGCAAGTCCCCAATATATGCACCTACACGAACAATCAAACACTTGCTCCCAACGCAAAAAAGGGGTTGTCAATTCCTTCACGGTTACTTGCAAAGGTGGGATCTCATAGAGATAGATATAAAAGATTACTAATATGTAAAAGTAAATAAATGTAAATAAATTGCAGCAAGGTATTTTTGGTATTTTGGTATATAAGTCTGAAAGTATATGAAGAAAATAGACCCCGGAGCCATAGGTTTCACTAGAGGCTTCTCTCTTGAAGGCAAATAATGTGGTGGGTGAACAAATTATTGTCGAGCAATTGATAGAAAAGCGCAAGGTTATGACGATATCCAAGACAATGATTATGCATATAGGCATCACGTCCGTGTTAAGTATACCAACACCTGCCTGCATCTACTACTATTACTCCACACATCGACCGCTATCCAGCATGCATCAAGAGTATTAAGTTTATAAAGAACGGAGTAACGCCTTAAGTAAGATGACATGATGTAGAGGGATAAACTCAATCAATATGATGAAAACCCCATCTTTTTACCCTTGATGGCAACAATACAATACGTGTCTCGCTACCCCTACTTTGTCACTGGGTGAAATCATGCAAGGTTGAACCCAAAACTAAGCACCTCTCCCATTGCAAGAAAAATCAATCTAGTTGGCCAAACCAAACCAATAATTCAAAGAGAAATACAAAGATATCAAATGATGCATATACGAATTCAGAGAAGATTCAAATAATATTCATAGATAAGCTGATCATGAATCCAACATTCATCGATCTCGTCAAACACACCGCAAAATAACATTACATTGGATAGATCTTGAAGAACATCGAGGAGAACATGGTATTGAGAATCAAAGAGAGAGAAGAAGCCATCTAGCTACTAGCTATGGACCCATTGGTCTGTGGTAAACTATTCACACTTCATCGGAAGGGCAATAGAGTTGATGTAGATGCCCTCCGTGATCGAATCCCCCTCTGGCAGGATACCGGAAAAGGCCCCAAGATGGGATCTCACGGGAACAGAAGGTTACAGTGGCGGAAAAGTATTTTTGTGGACGCTTCTATTGATAATGGAATATTTGAGGATTTATAGAACTTAGAGGGTGGTCGATGGACTCCCGAGGGGACCACAAGCCAGGGGCATGCCCTGGAGGCTTGTGGAGTCCTCGGGATTCTTTTGACTTGGCCTCTAAGCTCCATGGATGTCTTCTGGTCCAAGAAAAATCATCGTAAAGTGTTATTCTGTTTGGACTCCGTTTGATATTCCTTTTTTGTAAAACTCAAAAACAAGGAAAAAATAGAAACTGGCACTGGGCTCTAGGTTAATAAGTTAGTCCCAAAAATAATATAAAATAGCATATTAATGCATATAAAACATCCAAAGCATATGATATAATAGCATGGAACAATAAGAAATTATAGATACGTTGGAGACTTATCACGCGTTCGTTGCCTCATGGAACCACACCAAGATGACACGTGTATATTGTGTTTGATCAATAAAGTGAGGAAGAGTAAAAACACAGGATGGAAGACGCCCAAACGTGCCCAACACTATGGGGGGATATGGAGGTGGGGAGGGTAGTAGACGATGACAATAGGGATACCAACCTCAAGTGTGGCTAATCTATGCAATCAGCCTTTGGTGTCTCCGGGACAAGGCAAGGTTGTGTCGCCTACTGGAGACCATCACCACGGTCACAACAATGAGGTCCCCAAAGCTCGTTGTTGCCACCTTGCTGCGTGTATGATAGGATATCCTATAACCGAATGCTAGTTCGACGCATGCTTCAAAGGTTGCGACCCGCGCCACCAAGCCATTGTGTGGTAGGGCCATGCATCACGATGTGGTTCGGGGACACACAACTCCTCTGGGAAAGTTCCGACATCTTCCTAGGGCCCGTGGGGAGCCAAGGAGGTAGGAACAATGAAAAGGGGCTCAGTGGTGTAAGAGATTGGCATGAGGGGGTGCTTGGTCGAAGGCAAACAAGATGAAAGGGGCGACGATGATTAATTCTTTTGGTGGGAAATTACTTGTGGTCAATGCGAAGTTAATGTGCAAGGTCCCAGGAAGTCGTTGATCTTGACCTATTTCTGGTGTCCTACAAGTACACAATGTTAAGTTGTAGCCTTTTTGAAGTAATAGTATCAATCCACAAAGAGCTAGGAAATGGTGTTTGCCACTTATGGAGATTTATTGGAATGGGAGAGAGGCAACAATAAGCACCCCAACCCCTACCGTGGACACGTGCTTGCGCAGCGGACCTCGAAGTGTCCCAGTAGTCGATGTTGCTGGCATCCTCCCTCCTAGCCCTCAATTTGTCGTGATCCCTGCTGTCCCAACACAATGCCAATGACCTCACCTGCGCATCAAGAACATGCGTGTAACCATCCCCTGTGCAAGCAGCGGCAGTGGCGAGGGAGAATATGCTATCATTGACAGGGGAAGGAAGTGCTTGCAACAGTAATAGGTGGTCGGCGCCATCGGCGACGACGAGTGTAGGATCGTAAGTAGGTCTACAAAGGTGGTGATTAGACTACTTGACCAAATAAAACCTAGCCCTTTCCCAATTTTAGTTCTTGTCAAGTGTTAGCAATTCACGCAAGTCAAGTAATAGCCTACATATGCAAGCCTAGATAGCAGGCAACAAAATGTAAAGACTTTGCATATGAACATAAAGGAGGAATGGAAAAAATCAAACGCAATGAAGACACGGTGATTTTCGGTGTACGTCCACGTCAATGGAGACTTCAACCCACGAAGGGTAACGGCTACTCGAGTCCACGAGGGGCTCCACCCACAAAGGGTCCACGAAGAAGCAACCTTGTCTATGCCATCATGGCTTCCGTCCACGAAGGGCTAGCCTCACTCGGGGTAGATCTTCACAAAGTAGGCAAGCTCCTTACCCTTACAAACTCCTTGGTTCAACTCCATAATATTTAGAGGCTCCCAAGTGACACACCTAACCAATCTAGGAGACACCACTCTCCAAAAGGTAATAGATGTTGTTGCTGCTGATGAACTCCTTGGTCTTGTGCTTGGTCTTGTGCGTCAAAAGATAGTCTCTTCAACACTCCGTCACTCTCTCACAGATTTGGCATGGTAGTAGGAGAAGGATTGGAGTGGAAAGCAACTTGAGAGGGCTAGAAACCAAGGAACAAAGGATGGAGAGCAATCCCCTTGATTTCAACACAAGTGTAGGTGATTCTCTATCAGAAAATGCATATGCAAAGTGGTAGTTTCGTCCCGATTGCTCTCTCTAAGAGTAGGTGTTGTGGGTGTATATATCCATCACCAAAAATCTAACCATTATACACATTTATGCACAAATCGGTGGGACCGAGTGGAACCACACGGTGAGATCGACCAGTGCAAAAGGTTTGAATTTTAGGCATTTCGATGAGACTGGATGAAACAACTCAGAGGGACCGATTGATGATGAGCTAAGCACTTTCCTCGCTTCGGTAACACCAATCAATTTTAGTCGGAAATTCTGTGATGAAAATAATGGGTTATAGATGGTTGGCATGTGCACTTCGATGGGACCGAATGTCGTCTCGATGAGACCGAGTTTTTAGGGTTTAGGCAACGGCTTTGTCAAGTGTATCTCAGTGGGTCCGAAAAGATGTGTATCAATGGGACCGAGATAGACTTTAGGGTTTTGGACAGATAGGAATGTGAGGGTGTGGTCGAGGATTTTTTGAGCAATATCTCTAAGCACTTGAGAAAATGACTCACGATCAAAATATCATCCCCTTTCAATAGTATTGGCTTTCTTATGGACTTAATGTGATCTTTGATCACTTAACCAAAAATGTAGAGTCTTAGAGCTTTTGCCAATGCTTTGTTCTTGCATTTGAGAGGTTCACATTCACATCTCATTGCCATGCCTAAATGAACTTCCCTGAAATAATTTTTGAATAGGCATTAGTTCAATGATGTATATGTTGTTATGAATTACCAAAACAAACAGGGGATTAGTTGCACTTTCAGCGAGTTAGCTCCATGGTGGTGTGAGGACAATGGATTTTGATGGAGCGGCGAGAGAGAAAACAATGGGGTGTGAACGAGTGGCTCACACACCGCCGTATGAAAAGATAAGGAACATACATCTCACCTGGGCCCCATCAAGGCAAATGGTCAGCTTCTACGTGTGGAATGTGCTAGGTGTGCGAAGGCGACTGGCGGACCGCTAAATGTGCACATGTTGAAAAGGTGTAGTTTTAGAAATAGCAATACAAATCAAGATGAAAGCAATTTATAAAAAAATCGGATAACCTAGAATTTTAAAAAATGTATCTTCATATTAAATCAGCGATACTTATTTTGGGACGGTGGGAGTACGCAAATATAAAGGTCTTATTGTCCTCGTGAAGAAAATAAAACCATCCCAGCTGGGTACTTAGGTTTGAGCCAATTCGCCCCAAAATTAAAAATTGAAAGAGGAAAAGAGACATGTCCTAGCTAGCCCATCTGATCGTTCTACAAAACAAAAGAAGAAGAAAAATACAAAATAAAAGAAAAATGTAATGTAATGACTTTCTGATCTGCAGTACCAGAATCCTAGACGCACCTAAAAAAAAACAATCCTAGAGGCGAGCACGAGAAGAAATGTCATGAGCTAGCTACATGAAACTTATTCTTGAAGATTGGTTTTGCTCTCGGCGACGTTCCCACCGCTGCTCGGAGTGCAGCTATGAAAAAGCGGCGCACTTGACCTTTCTGAACGTCGCCGGCGACGTTGCCGTTGACAGAGCCAACTCCAGCGGGCAGATCGCGTGCAGCCTGTGCAGGTGGTGGCGCGGCGGGTACCTGACCTCCCCGAGAACCCTGAGCTCCAAATGAAACACCCCCGCCGTGCTCTCCCTGACGAACTCGGCCACCCCTGCGTTCCCCAGCGCGACGCCCGCGTTGTCGGACGCCGCCGTGGCGTGGTACACTTCCTTGTTCCCCGGTTGTACAAGGCCCCCTGCGCCCGCCAGCCCGACGCGGGCGAAGTGAGCGCCGGCAAAGAGCAGCTCCGCGTGGAGCGGCGCCGTGTGCTGGGCGCGCATGATCCAGTTGTGGTTGCGCACGGCGACGGCGAGCGAGAAGTCGTAGGCGAGCGCCGTGGCCGTGGCGTTTTTGTTGGCGAGGGCGAGGCGGGCGAGGGCCGCGTCCTCGACGGTGACGCCGACGGGGCGCGTGACGAACGCGATGACGAGCAGCGTGAAGCCGGTGGCGAGGACGGCGAAGATCACGATAGCACAGACAATGCGGAAGAGTGTCTTGCCGCCGAGGGAATCCACGAAAAAGGCGCAGCAGATCGCCTCGATGCATCCATCGCAGATGTCAGAGTCGCCGTCGTCACTCATCCCTCAAATTGTACTGGGAGGAGCACACACGATCCAGTTTGGTGGAAGGCTCTGACGCGAGGAATGGGACTGAATTGGTCAGCATGTGAGAGAGTATAGATCGCTACAACGATCGAACAGGCAATGAAATCGGATCGGAGTAACAGAGGCCGCGTGCGTACGCCCACGCGGCGCGGCACTGCACTTGTCAAACAAGGAACGTCCGTAGGCTGCAGCCTTACCTTGGGTCCGTATGTTCAGTATATTTCTGTTACGGGCGAAAGAGGCCGTGCGTTGCAATTAGAAGAAAAAAAATCATAATCTCTAATGTTCATGACCACATTTTGCTGTATCATCGAGATACACTGTCACTCTCAATTTCATAAAATCATGAACATTTTTTAACTCACACATATATTTGAAATCGTGACATTTTTTAGATTCGTGAACACTTTTGCGAATGCTCGAACAATTTCTAAAATCTAGAATTTTTTTGAATTCCTGAACAATTTATACTATTTGCAAACATTTTTTTTTGAAATTGTGAACATTTTTTAAACAATTTTCTTGATTCGGCGAACATTTCTAGAATCAGCGGTTTTTTTGGAGATTGGTGGAATTTAAATCCATGATTTTTTTAAATGCATGATCATTTTTTGAATGAATAAACTACTTTGTAAGTCACTAATACTTTTCAATTTTTTGGATATTTTTTCATTCATGAACATTTTTTGAATAGTCCAAATTTTGTTCAATTTCATTACAAATTTTTAATACACAAACTCTTTGAAAAATCATGAACATTGTTTCATTTCCCGAACATTTGTTTTCAAAATTTTGAACATTGTTTGAATAAGAAAACATTGTTTTTACAACATCACGAACATTTTTTAAATCCACGAACATTTTATGATTTATTAAACATTTATTTCAGAATTCTCTTTTTTAAAAAAATTTGGAACTTTTTCGAAGTCCCAGCGCGTAGGGCGCATTATAGGAGGTCCCTACTGCATGGGTCTGGCCAGGCGGGGGATTCCTCTGTTTGAAACGTTTTTTATCACTTATAGTGGCATTGATGGGTAATATTTTGCAACTTTGCACGCAATTTTCATGAGGTACCGCCAAAATCAATAACCCCTTTATTATTATGTATAGATTCCCGTCATGAAATCATATCCACGTCGGATTTGGGACTCCAAAATTAAACGGACCAAGACAATGCCCGTGCATCGCTACAGACGAAAGGTGAAAATGTCTCAAACACGTTACAACAAGCATTAAAGTTTCTCTTCCCGCAGCCCATCTTTTTGTCCTCGGGCGGCGCGGCTGGGCCGGGACACCGCAATGGCGAGGGTTACGGTGGTGCAGCGGCCGGTGTTTGGAAAGTAGATATGTTTGAGACGTGTTTGGAAAGTAGATATGTTTCAGACGTATCACCACACAGGGCTTCTCTATTATGAGGATTAGAGAGCTCTAGGTGTAGCTCTAAAAATCAACTCCAAATTAGAACTAGGGAACTAAAGGATGCTCCAAAAACTTGTTTGTCTCACGGGGCAAAATCCTCTAATATATATAGGTTGGGAGAGGGTAGGTGTCGGGACCGGATTTTCGGGATATCAATTTCTCAGAAAATGGCCCTTGTGCTCACCAGTCCCAGGATTACTGTTAGCTGATGAGACACTAACTTGATACAGAAACTCCAAGCATAATACATAATATGTAGTACAAGACCATTCTGGCCTATGAGCACAACACAAGGTTTCTAGTGGCTGATGGCGGAAGCGGTTTGTGGTTCATCAGCGTCTATGGGACTCCATTTCCCACAGGAACAGCTGACCTGGATAACTCCTATCTTTGCGAGGCTGCTATCATCATTTCGTAGGTTCCGGGGCTGTCATCACAACGCTCCTCTTCATGCAAGAAATCTGGGCAAGACAATAGCCAGGGACAAGCCAGTGAGTACTTTTGAATGTACTCGCAAACATTATGAACACAAGTATAATATAACAAATGATAATCATGCTCTAAAATATTCTATGATCACCACGTCAGTCACAAAATAAAAAAAATCCATGATGCACGCAAGCAGGTTATTCATATACAACATGAACATGCAATAAGGGAATAGAAATAGAATGCACCGATCGGGTGTCTGAAGCGACGCCTCGAAAGGATAATAGTATAAAGCAAGCCATAGTCGGGCGTCCGAGCGACACCACCTAAAGGGCTTATAAATAATTTAAATAACAAGCATTCCACAGTCGGGCGTCTGAGCGACACCACATAAAGGGCTTATAAATAATTTAAATAACAAGCATGCCATAGTCGGGCGTCTGAGCGACACCACATAAAGGGCTTATAAATAATTTAAATAACAAGCATGCCACAGTCGGGAGTCTGAGCGACACCACATAAACGGGTTATAAGAGGATAATCACAGTGAATATCCAGGAGGTAGAACCATCCCAGGGATACTCAATAATTCAAATAATGTAAATGGGTAGTCCATAATAATAGTAATCATAATCATCATGAGTCACAAGTCACGATCCATGTGCTGGTTTAGCAAAAAAAAATCCTCCAAAGACCGACACTAAAACCGACACTTGACCCATCCCAGATTGTAGTCCTTAACCATGGACACGGCTATTCGAATAGATATAATCTCTGCAGAGGATGTACTCTTTACCCACGAGTAACGGATTCCTTTAGTCCATCGGGACTAATTCCGTCTACGGTCTTTTAATTGAAAACACACCTGACTGCACACACCAGCCTAACTTACCGGTGTCTGGAATCACCCACGACACCCGTTAAGCAAAACTCCAAGTGGGGAGGCTACAACCTTGACTAGCATGGGATCACAAAATTTATAACGCGCGTAAACTAGGGGAGCTACCCCCTCGGCTCCAACCGGAAACACCCATGCCCCCGGACCAGGTGGCATGTCTACCGGATGCAGCCGGTATCTTCCACCATGGCCTCTCTGTATGGTGTGTGCTAGGAAGGGGTTGACAACTTACTGAACCGTACCCTACCTATGGTAGGTAAAAGTGGTAGTACAAAACAAGTATGGGGGTTACTGGAACAAGACTCGATCTACAGTCGACTCAGGAGGTTAAGACATTTCCTGCATGATAAGCATAAGAAATATATTTCACACCAATCAGACAGAATCACCACTCATCATACCTCACCATGCCTTACCGGACATAATCGTCTCGACGAAGAACTAGAGACAAGCTCGTGTCTACCCAGGACAGAGACTTTCCCGGATTCCTCCTGATAGGCATGAAAGGCATACGAGAGTGACTACTATCAGAAGCTTATCAAATTCCAACAGCAAGGAATCATCATTATGCACTCATGAATGTGATCATAACACCACATAAAATGTCGAATACTTCGTGTCAAGGTGATGTCGTATTTGCATCAAATGACGCACAACAAATATTATGCCAGAGTTCAGAATGCTTGCCTTCAAGAGTATACAAGTGGGGGTGCATTTTCTGAAAGTTGCTTCTTCTTCAAAAATCCTATTAAAAAAATTAAATCAACACATAGTTTCAAAACAGTACAAAAAAGTTGTCTAAATTTTTTTCAAATAAATATGAAAATAAACTAGACAAAATTTGAGAAACAACAGAAAAAGAATCAAATCATTTGGACTTATATTTAAAGAGTTATAGCTAGTCAAAGTTTAGTCAAAATTTTGTTTTTAAATAAAAATTTGAAAAAAACGGTTCGGGGCGTACGCTTTCGAAGGCGTATTCGGTGGAATACGCTTCCACTTAAGGCAGCGTGGATCGGCTCGTGGGTCACTGAGAGTGGGTCCCTTAGGCCCACTGGTCAGGTTTGACCAGTCGCCGCGCCTCCTTTCTCCTCTGGCCGGGCAGAGGCGGGGCTCCGGCGATCACCGTCGACGAACGGCGGCTCCCCGCAGAATTCCGAGGGCAGGAATGGATCCGCCAGTCCAGGGCGGTCCTCCCAGTGGTCGAGAGGGTCGTGGGGACAAAGGGAGTCACCGGCGGCGAGCTCCGCGGCGGACGGTGGCTTCTGGTGGATCGGGGTTTTGAGCTACGATGGCTCCCGATCGAAGCTGAGAGGTGGGGTGGCTCCGCAAGGTCGAGGGGATTCGGACGGTGGCACTGGATGGACTGGGGAGGCCCTGCTTGCGACGAACGGGACCGGAGCATGGCGACGGCCGAACTGACCGGAGACGGGGAAGACGGCCTCCCCCCATCGATTGCTGGCTATGGGAGCACTAGAGGGATGGCCTGAGGTCGCCTAAAGATCTGGACAAGCTCGGGGCTCCTATTTATAGGCGGTCAGAGTCGGTTTGACGGCGGCAGTGGATAGGAACGGCGAACCGCCGTTCTGTAGCCAGGGGGCGCGTGGCGATGCCTGGCGGGGTCTGGCAGGGCGAGAGGATGAGCTTACGCTGTTTAGGGACGAGCTGGCGCGCGGCTGTGGCTCGGGCGGTGCCGTCCATGGCAGGAGCCTGCTGCGGCCGTCCGCTAGCCGCCATGGTCGACCTGACGGTGGCGCTGCGGGGCTCCAGGGGCGGCTTGGAGGGTTCTGATGAGCGGGAGAGGATAGGGCGTGGCTCTGCGGGCGAGCAAAGGCCAGGGGCGCGGGGTGAGCGAATGCGGCGGCTCGGGCGCATACACGTGCAGAACGCACGCTCTGGCCGTGCTCAGAGCACGCACACTATGTGCTCGGCAAAATGCCAAGACAAGTTAGAGGGCTAGGATGAGGCTGGGGATTAATAGGTCTAGGTTAGAGGTGGCCAGGAGGTTAGTGGACATGATGGTTGGGTCAGGGGATCAAGTACATAACACAAACTAAAAACTATGTCAAATTTGGCCATGCACATAAGGTGCTTGATAGAATGCCATGGGCTACTAGGCATCACTTGGGGTGGCCAAAAACTCCAGATCAAAGTCTCTTTAGAGGATAAAGATGGTGGCAAGGTTAGTTTGACAAAAACAAAAACTCCCTAGTGCAAGTTTTTGAGAAACCAAATCTGGACAGAAAATAAAGGCTATTATTGCATGGACCAAAAATATTCCAAAGGGTCCAATCGCCTGGACTTAAGGGTTTGGTAGGGTGGACTATAAGCAGGAAAGATCTCATGGGCACTAGAGCAAAACAAAATAGGGTTGCAGTAGAGAATACCAAATTGGGACAGAGAGCAAAAGAGGATGTTTTGCTCAAATTTTTCAAAGAACACCAGTGGGTCTTTGCATATAAATGAATTATATACTCCTACTAACATCTCCCAACTTTGTTGAAATTTTTAAAGAAATATTTAAATAGGTTGCAGTGCAAAATCACAAACTGCACTAGTTTTGAAAACTTGGGGTAGAGCTCAAAATCTCCAATTGACTAAAAGATATTATTGCACAAAAGTGATGTTGGAACATCACATGACATCCCCAAATTTTGGTGGAAATATTAAAGAAGTATTTGCAAGGGATGTAGTGCAAATGGAACTCTAAAACTAATGAGAAATCATTTTTAAAAGAAATAAAGCTTAGGAAAAATAATTGTAGAAATAATTCCACTGATAAAAAGAAATGGTCTTGGGGAGATATACAAGTCCAATAATATTTTTGAAAGGCTTCCACCTAGAAGGAAAAACTAAAAAAATTAGAGGGACAGAGTGATCTAAAATTAAAAGATAAAACCATAAAATAAAATTTTAATTTCCTGGCAAAATTTTAATTAATAAATCAAGGTCAAAATTTTGGGGTGTTACAATTCTACCCCCCTTAAGAAAAATCTCATCCTCGAGATTTGCTAAGGGCTGCTTAGAAAAGAATTACTCCTACTATCTCAAAGTAATAACACAAAAATAACCATCCTACGCATGCAATTAAAACGTGGCTACAGTGAGTGGGCAATTAAGTGGTGTAAAGCTACAGTGTGGAATACTGGCGCTGCGTGGAAAAATCTATGGTTGGGGAAAACGAGGAATTTCTACTTTTGGTTACAGTAAATTTAGAATAAATTTCTAAACTTCTAAAATACGTTGGTCGTACCGACAGTGCTCCCTCTGGTTGACAGGTGGACCCGGGGCCCACTGCCAGTCTCTTCTTCTACCTCTGGCTCTCTCTTCTTCCTCTCTCTCGCGCGCTTTCCCGTGCTTTCTCCACCGCCGATGTCTAGCGCGTAGAGCATCTAGGCCGTACTACGGTAGTGCGCGGCGTGCTAGCTGCCGGTGCAACGTGCACTCACCTCGCGGGCCAATGCGCTGTCGGCACTGCTCGCCGATTCACCTCTGAACACCGGCGATCAAGGGACGAGCGGCACTGGTAGACTTCGCCCACTGTACACTGATCTCGAGCTATAAAACGACCGAGGTGCTCCTTTCTTCTTCCTCACACCTGGCCTCGCTTCTCCTTCTCCTTCCTTCTCCTCCATTTCTGTTTGCAGGAGCTCAAAACGAGGCTCTAATGGTGGAGGTGATGCCGGACTGGTACGTGATCCTGATGTGCGGAGGGTTGGCGGCGTTGCTGGGGTTCTCCGTGCTCTTGTGCGTGATGATCCTCGATGATTGTCGTGATGTTGTCGCTCGAGTGTTAGCTCTCCGCGGTGGCGGTGATCAGGAGGATTAAGTGCGGTGTCGAGTCCTAACTATTGTCGGTGTGCTGGGGGAAACTTGCACCCGAATAATTACCCACAAATCTCTCCTTCAAAGGTTGTGTGTGCTAGGGAGGTGATCAGTTAGGTGTAACATGTGCATGTGCATTTGCAATTAGTGCACGTGGTCGAGTGGTTGTGGTTGTGAGTCTGCTGTCGTGATGCTGCGTGAATAAAAATCTATGTCGTGGAGAGATATATGCCGCAACAACTCAGGGAAAAATCTCACTTCAGAATTTACCGAGAGTGAAAACAGTTAATAAAAATTAACAGCAGTAAAAACCACTCAAATTAATTGAAACTAAAAATTTAATTCATTGCACAAATTTAGGATACCACGCATAAGTTGCAACACATAAATAAATGCTGAGACAATAAACATAGCAGTGACGTTTACAACGACAACGGTAAATGGACAGGGTCCTGAGAAAACGTCTCTGGGATTGGGGCACACTCTTCTTATATCGAGGGAAGTGGATTGACTAGTCGATGAACGCATCTCTCCTGGTCGGGCCTCAGTGGTCTGCCAATGGTGATCTGAGGATTTAAATCAGCGAGGCTCTGGAGATAACCCATTACTCGTTGAGTCAAACACTCTTGGGCGATGACATACTGGGCAAGGTTGGCCAGTACTGGGTCTCTCTCGATTCGTCCACCGGGAAATGATGCTACTTCTCCGGGTGCGACACGACTTGGGAAGTAATAATATCCTCGTTCGTTGGCATAGGGTACCGCGAATCGAAGGCGAGCAAGCGCTTTGTACGCAGCAGCTTCTATGGCCATTTGCGGAGTCGGCATAGATTTCCCCACAAAGGAGACTTCCGTTGGGTCTTGGTTTGGGTTTGCGGGAGGGATGTGCACCACTGCCCAATATTTCGAGGTGGATGGGGTGATCCTCGATTTGAGCAACTCGTACTGGGGTGGATGGATAGCACTCATGGTACTGAAGATAAAGTCCCACAATATTTTAACAAAGCTACCTGGGGTTGCATCTGGAGTTCTTAGATAAATACTAGGGCTCCGCATGGCAAGGAATGGCTATGAGGGTTGTGCACAAGGTGAGGGATACTTGGCAAGGTCACGAGGTGGCCTTTTATATAGCATCTGGGCGGGGTCATTTATCGCGGGGAAGGGCAACTAGTTTGTCGGTTCTACTCTATGGGGTCGGGGTCAATGCTATAGATACACATATCTCACAAAAGTGATGTATTACTGTGGGTGTCGTCGGGGTGGTTTCGGTAGTTGTGCCCGAAATTAAT
Source organism: Triticum aestivum (assembly GCF_018294505.1). Taxonomy (NCBI): domain Eukaryota; kingdom Viridiplantae; phylum Streptophyta; class Magnoliopsida; order Poales; family Poaceae; genus Triticum; species Triticum aestivum. Next base: position 533,470,457 of record NC_057810.1, on the reverse strand, counting down.
AATGCAACCGCACGTTAACATATTTATGCATGGATACTATTCAAAACAGAGGCACACAAGCAGGCTGCGATTATTTATGGCGATGCAAGATCACACAATTACAGGGCGTGGACTTACTGAGACTCGGTACTACTCGAGTGACTTAGTCTACCTCGTTAATATCTAAGCGGGCGTGCCTTGTGGACGTCCAGGCTTCTCCACGGGTTTCACCGTCTGGGTTAGCTGGATGTAGTTGAGGGGCTGCAGGGTCGGGGTAGCGATGATGACCATCGCGGGGGTTGTTGGCCACAATCCCGTTGGAGTGTGTTCCCAAAAGGCGACGAAGCACTTCTGGGGCACCAAAGCATTTTGGTCTATGGCTGGGGCAGACCTCAAGGACTCGATTGGTTGTCCGAACAACATGACTGGGTTTTCGGCATCGGGCTCATCTTCTCCTCTTGCCGGGGCTCGGCGAACCAGTTCTCCATGAGCTGCGATCAGATCAAGGGTGATTTGATCGAACAGTTCCTCTAGTGCACTTACATAGCGCACCAGATGCAACAATGCAGGGTCCGTCTCGTGATCTCCGTTGGCAACCTGGGGTGGCCTACCATACCTATCACGGTTGGGGTAGTAGTAGAACGAGCGGCAGTTAACTCTGGGCGACAAGTGCCGGAGTTGAACTATAGCCTCTCGAGCAACTAGTTGGATGGCTTGTGGCTCAAAGGAAGTTGTCCTTCTGGTGAACCTGTAGGGGCGTTCGGGCGATAGGCCCCTACCATAGACGTGCACAGTGGCCCAGAATTGACGGCTCTCACCGCTCATGGGCCCTTGGTACACAACATATTCTGGGGGCTCTTCTAATGCAAAGGCACGGCGGGTGAGGTTTGCTAGCACGGTCACAAAACCTCCAAGGTTGGTTGTTGTGGTCTCATTGTGCACAATGGGTCCAGGCATTATGGCTCGGTTTGGGGAAGAGGTTGTGATGTGCTAGGTTGAGGCTAGCATGCCCTTTTTATAGAAAAAAGGGACGGAGTCTTCCTTCGCACGCTTGCGAATGAGACAATTTTAGGTGTTGGTCACTGGCGCGTGATCGACAGGCTAGGCTGATAGGTTGGGCACCGACTGCCAAAAGGTGTCGGGGTCACTGTGTGGCTATCTTACACGAGAAGCTTGGCCGGGGTTAGGTTAAGGTCTGGTGGAATGGTTAGTCTAGGTTTATTGACCTGGCTAAGATAGGATTAGCCAATGGTCAGCCTGGCTCTGATACCAACGTTGTCGGGACCGGATTTTCGGGATATCAATTTCCCAGAAAATGGCCCTTATGCTCACCAGTCCCAGGATTACTATTAGCTGATCAGACCCTAACTTGATACAGAAACTCCAAGCAAAATACATAATATGTAGTACAATACCATTCTAGCCTATGAGCACAACACAAGGTTTCTAGTGGCTGATGGCGGAAGCGGTTTGTGGTTCATCAGCGTCTATGGGACTCCATTTCCCATAGGAACAGCTGACCTGGATAACTCCTATCTTCGCGAGGCTGCTATCGTTATTTCGTAGGTTCCGGGGCTGTCATCGCAACACTCCTCTCCATGTAAGAAATCTGGCCAAGACAATAGCCAGGAACAAGCCAGTGAGTACTTTTGAATGTACTCGCAAACATTATGAACACAGGTATAATATAACAAATGATAATCATGCTCTGAAATATTCTATGATCACCACGTGAGTCACAAAATAAAAAAAATCCATGATGCATGCAAGCAGGTTATTCATATACAACATGAATATGCAATAAGGGAGTAGAAATAGAATGCACCGATCGAGTGTCTGAAGCGACGCCTCGAAAGCATAATAGTATAAAGCAAGCCACAGTCAGGCGTCTGAGCGACACCACCTAAGGGGCTTATAAATAATTTAAATAACAAGCATGCCATAGTCGGGCGTCTGAGCGACACCACATAAAGGGCTTATAAATAATTTAAATAACAAGTATGCCACAGTCGGGCATCTCAGCGACACCACATAAAGGGCTTATAAATAATTTAAATAACAAGCATGCCACAGTCGGGCGTCTGAGAGACACCACATAAAGGGCTTATAAGAGGATAATCACAGCGAATATCCAGGAGGTAGAACCGTCCCAGGGATACTCAATAATTCAAATAATTTAAATGGTTAGTCCATAATAATAGTAATCATAATCATCATGTGTCACAAGTCACGATACATATTCTGGTTTAGCAAATTTTTTCCTCCAAAGACCGACACTAAGACCGACACTTGACCCATCCCAGACTGTAGTCCTTAACCATGGACACGGCTATTCGAATAGATATAATCTCTGCAGAGGATGTACTCTTTACCCATGAGTAACGGATTCCTTTAATCCATCGGGACTAATTCCGTCTACGGTCTTTTAATTGAAAACACACCTGACTGCACACACCAGCCTAACTTACCGGTGTATGGAATCACCCACGACACCCGTTAAGCAAAACTCTAAGTGGGGAGGCTACAACCTCGACTAGCATGGGATCACAAAATTTATAACGCGCGTAAACTAGGGGAGGTACCCCCTCGGCTCCAACCGGAAACACCCATGCCCCCGGACCAGGTGGCATGTCTACCAGATGCAGCCGGTATCTTCCACCATGGCCTCTCTGTATGGTGTGTGCTAGGAAGGGGTTGACAACTTACTGAACCGTACCCTACCTATGGTAGGGAAAAGTGGTAGTACAAAACAAGTATGGGGGTTACTGGAACAAGACTCGATCTACGGTCGACTTAGGAGGTTAAGACATTTCCTGCATGATAAGCATAAGAAATATATTTCACACCAATCAGACAGAATCACCACTCATCATACCTCACCATGCCTTACCGGACATAACCGTCTCGACAAAGACCTAGAGACAAGCTTATGTCTACCCAGGACAGAGACTTTCCCGGATTCCTCCCGATAGGCATGAAAGGCATACGAGAGTGACTACTATCAGAAGCATATCAAATTCCAACATCAGGGAATCATCATTATGCACTCATGAATGTGATCATAACACCACAAAAAATGTCAAATACTTCGTGTAAAGGTGATGTCATATTTGCATCAAATGACGCACAACAAATATTATGCCGGGGTTCAGAATGCTTGCCTCAAGAGTATGCAAGTGGGGTGCATTTTTTTAAAGTTGCTTCTTCTTCAAAAATCCTATTAAAAAATTAAATCAACACATAGTTTCAAAACAGTACAAAAAGGTTGTCTGAAATATTTTCAAATAAAAAATAAAATAAACTAGACAAAATTTTAGAAACAACAGAAAAAGAATCAAATCATTTGGACTTATATTTAAAAAGTTATAGCTAGTCAAAGTTTAGTCAAAATTCTGTTTTTAAATAAAAAATAGAAAAAAACGGTTCGGGGCGTACGCTTTCGAAAGCATATTCGGTGGAATACGCTTCCACTTAAGCCAGCATGGATCGGCTCGTGGGTCACTGACAGTGGGTCCCTTGGGCCCACTGGTCAGGTTTGACCAGTCGTCGCGCGTCCTTTCTCCTCTGGCCGGGCAGAGGCGGGGCTCCGGCGATCGACGTCGACAAACGACGGCTCCCCGCAGAATTCCGAGGGCATGGATGGATCAGCCAGTCCAGGGCGGTCCTCCTAGTGGTCGAGAGGGTCATGGGGACAAAGGGAGTCGCCGGCGGCGAGCTCTGCGGCAGACGGTGGCTTCTGGTGGATCGGGGTTTCGAGCTACGGTGGCTCCCGATCAAAGCTGAGAGGTGGGGTGGATCCGCAAGGTCGAGGGGAGTCGGACGGTGGCACTGGATGGACTGGGGAGGCCCTGCTTGCGACGAACGGGACCGGAGCATGGCGGCGGCTGAACTGACCGGAGACGGGGAAGACAGCCTCCCCCCATCGATTGTTGGCTATGGGAGTACTAGAGGGATGGCCTGAGGTCGCCTAAAGGTCTGGACGAGCTCGGGGCTCCTATTTATAGGCGGTCAGAGTCGGTTTGACGGCGGCAGTGGATAGGAACGGCGAACCGCCGTTCTGTAGCCAGGGGGCGCGTGGCGATGCCTGGCGGGGTCTGGCAGGGCGAGAGGATGAGCTTACGCTGTTCAGGGACGAGCTGGCGCGCGGCTGTGGCTCGGGCGGTGCCGTCCATGGCAGGAGCCTGCTGCGGCCGTCCGCTAGCCGCCATGGTCGACCTGACGGTGGCGCTGCGGGGCTCCAGGGGCGGCTTGGAGGGTTCTGATGAGCGGGAGAGGATAGGGCGTGGCTCTGCGGGCGAGCAGAGGCCAGGGGCGCGGGGTGAGCGAATGCGGCGGCTCGGGCGCATACACGTGCAGAACGCACGCTCTGGCCGTGCTCAGAGCACGCACACTATGTGCTCGGCAAAATGCCAAGACAAGTTAGAGGGCTAGGATGAGGCTGGGGATTAATAGGTCTAGGTTAGAGGTGGCCAGGAGGTTAGTGGACATGATGGTTGGGTCAGGGGATCAAGTACATAACACAAACTAAAAACTATGTCAAATTTGGCCATGCACATAAGGTGCTTGATAGAATGCCATGGGCTACTAGGCATCACTTGGGGTGGCCAAAAACTCCAGATCAAAGTCTCTTTAGAGGATAAAGAGGGTGGCAAGGTTAGTTTGACAAAAACAAAAACTCCCTAGTGCAAGTTTTTGAGAAACCAAATCTGGACAGAAAATAAAGGCTATTATTGCATGGACCAAAAATATTCCAATGGGTCCAATCTCCTGGAGTTAAGGGTTTGGTAGGGTGGACTATAAGCAGGAAAGATCTCATGGGCACTAGAGCAAAACAAAATAGGGTTGCAGTAGAGAATACCAAATTGGGCCAGAGAGCAAAAGAGGATGTTTTGCTCAAATTTTTCAAAGAGCACCAGTAAGTCTTTGCATATAAATGAATTATATACCGCTACTAACATCTCCCAACTTTGGTGAAATTTTTAAAGAAATATTTAAATATGTTGCAGTGCAAAATCACAAACTGGACCAGTTTTGAAAACTTGGGGTAGAGCTCAAAATCTCCAAATGACTAAAAGATATTATTGCACAAAAGTGATGTTGGAACATCACATGACATCCCCAAATTTTGGTGGAAATATTAAAGAAGTATTTGCAAGGGTTGTAGTGCAAATGGAACTCTAAAACTAATGAGAAATCATTTTTAAAGAAACAAAGCTTAGGAAAAATAATTGTAGAAATAATTCCACTGATAAAAAGAAATGGTCTTGGGGAGATATACAAGTCCAATAATATTTTTGAAAGGCTTCCACCTAGAAGGAAAAACTTAAAAATTCAGAGGGACAGATTGATCTGAAATTAAAAGATAAAACCAGAAAATAAAAATTAAATTTCCTGGTAAAATTTAATTAATAAAAAAGGTCAAAATTTTGGGGTGTTACAGTAGGTGAGGGAGTCCTGGGTTAGGGGGTATCCGGACGGCCGGACTATATACTTTGTCCGGACTGATGGAGCGTGAAGATACAAGACTCAAGACTTCGTCCCGTGTACGGATGGGACTCTCCTTTGCGTGGAAGACAAGCTTGGCGATCTGGATATTATATTTCCTTCCTTGTAACCGACTCCATGTAAACCCTAGCCCTCTCCGGTGTCTATATAAACCGGAGAGTTTGGTCCTTAGAGGGACGATCATAATCATAATTATCATAGGCTAGCTTCTAGGGTTTAGCCTCTATGATCTCGTGGTAGATCAACTATTGTACTACTCATATCATCAATATCAATCAAGCGGGAAGTAGGGTTTTACCTCCATCGAGAGGGCCCGTACCTGGGTAAACATTGTGTCCCTTGCCTCCTGTTACCATTGGCCTAAGACGCACAGATCGGAACCCCCTACCCGAGATCCACCGGTTTTGACACCGACATTGGTGCTTTCATTGAGAGTTCCTCTGTGTCATCGCTACGAGGCTTGATGGCTCCTTCAATCGTCAACAACACGGTCCAAGGTGAGACTTTTGTCCTCGGACAGATCTTCGTGTTCGGCGGCTTCACACTGCGGGCCAATTCGCTTGGCCAACTGGAGCAGATCGATAGCTACGCCCCTGGCCACCAGCTCAGGTTTGGAAACCTGAACTACACGGCTGATATCCGCGGAGACTTGATCTTTAACGGATTCGGGCCTATGCTAGGAGCGCCAGACAGTCACGATGAGCATGGCCTAGACCTGCTGTCGGACAATGCTCGGGATGTCGCCCCTGCGGTAGCCCCGGACCTAAATCCTGAGCAGACCGCGTTGCCTAAGGACGGGTGGATGGACCCCACCCCGCAGGCCGCGCACTCATCGACGGTAGAGCCGAACACAGGCCTCGCCCCCAAAGAAGCCTGTAACACCGAACCCTCAGACTCGTATCCGGTTGTGGGTTCCAGTCCGCGCACCTCCTGAGCCCGCCGAACCTGGTTGGGCTCCTGTAATGGAGTTTACCACAGCGGATATTTTCCAGCACCCGCCCTTTGGCGACGTGTTGAACTCGTTGAAGTCTCTCTCCTTGTCAAGAGATTCTTGGCCAAACTATGCCCGGCTCGAGTGGGAAGCGGGCGACAAAGGAATTCGTTGCCCACCCAACACCCACTTCATTTCCACGGTCGATGACTTAACCGACGTGCTTGACTTCGACTCCGAAGACATCGACGGTATGGACGATGATGTAGGAGAAGAACAAGAGCCACCGCTCACGGGGCGGTGGACAGCCACCTCCTCATATGATATATATATGGTGGACACTCCGAAAGAAACCAATGGCGATGAGGCATCGGAGGATAACCCCTCAGGGAACAAAGCAAAGCATGGGCGTCGTCGGCGCCGCTCCAAGCCCCTCCATAGCAATACCAGCATAGGAGACGAAAACAATTCGGATGCTGCCGAAGATGAGTACAACCCTGATCAGCCCGCCTTCGAGCAGGCCGAGCAAGAAGATGGGCAGGTCAGCCCAGACGAACAGGCGACGGACGGATATCCGGAGGAGGACAATTACATGCCCCCCTCCGAAGACTAAATTAGCCTCGGAGACGACGAGTTCGGCGTACCTGAGGACTCCGTGGAGCAGGAGCGCTTCAAGCGCCGGCTTATGGCCACCGCAAGGAGCCTGAAGAGGAAGCAGCAGGAGCTCCGAGCTGATCAAGACCTGCTCACAGACAGATGGACTGAAGTCCTGGCAGCTGAGGAATACGGACTCGAGCGCCACACAGCTGATCGGCCACCTCGTGGCCTGGATAAAATGGCATATCAGCCCGAATACCAGCCCGCGCCCCCACGCCAATACACTACGGCCCGGGGCAATAGGCAAGACCTGCAAGATATACTGGAAAACAAAGCAGGGCAGCCAAGATCGATCTACGGATCGCGGGGGCGTGCCCCAACACGCGACAATGATCGTCACGCCGGATACACTATGAACATGTCCGGCCGGGCCGAATACAGCAACCCAGACTCATTCAAACTACGTAGCCACATAGCCTGGCATAGAGGCGTCGCGCACCCCCTTTGCTTCACCGACAAAGTGATGGATCACGAATTCCCAGAAGGGTTTGAACCCGTCAACATTGAATTATACAATGGCACAATAGGCCTCGCAGTATGGATCGAAGATTTCCTGCTCCACATTCACATGGCCCGCGGAGACGATCTACATGCCATCAAGTATCTTCCCCTTAAGCTCAAAGGACCCGCCCGGCACTAGCTAAATAGCCTGCCCACAAATTCCATTGGCAGTTGGGAAAACCTGGAAGACACGTTTCTCGACAACTTCCAGGGCACATATGTGCGACCACCGGACGCCGATGATTTGAGCCACATTACTCAACAACCCGCAGAGTCAGCTAGGAAATTCTAGACTCGGTTCCTAACTAAAAAGAACCAAATAGTCAACTGTCCGGACGCCGAAGCCCTAGCGGCCTTTAAGCATAATATCCGTGACGAGTGGCTCGCCCGACACCTCGGCCAGGAAACACCCAAGTCCATGGCAGCACTCACGACACTCATGACCCGCTTTTGTGCAGGCGAGGACAGCTGGTTGGCTCGCAGTAGCACCACACCACATTCCGGCACCTCGGATGTCCGCGACAATAACGGCAAGCCACGGTGCAACAAACATAAGCGACGGAACAACAGACATAAGGGACCATATTTGCATGTTACCATATTTTCTTTAACAATCCTACCATTTTCTACAGCGCATCCCTTGCTATGCAATAGATTATGTAGTGCACAATCAGGGACCGTCCAGTCTGGACCGCATACTGGAAAGCTTGTGCCAAATTCATGGCACCCCAGAGAAACCAGCAAACCACACCAATAGAGACTGCTTGGTGTTTAAGCAGGCTGGAAAATAAACGCCGAAAACAAGGACAAGGGGATGTACAGTGACGATGACGAGGAGCCCCGGCGTCTGAACACGGGGGGACAGAAGAAATTTCCTCTCCGGGTGAAAACGGTCAAGATGATCTACGGCACCACATTCCCAAGAGGGAACAGAAGCGAGCACTATGCGACGTCTATGCGATGGAGCCAGTCGCCCCAAAATTCAACCCATGGTCAGCTTGTCCGATCAGCTTTGATCGTAGGGATCACCCTACCAGCATCCGTCACGGCGGTTCAGTCGCATTGGTCATGTACCCAATCATCGACGGATTCCACCTCACGCGAGTCCTTATGGACGACGGCAGCAGCCTGAACATGCTTTATCAGGACACAATGCGCAAAATGGGCATCGATCCCTCAAGGATCAAGCCCACCAAAACCACCTTGAAAGGTGTAATTCCTGGAGTAGAGGCCCGTTGCACGGGATCTATAACATTGGAAGTGGTCTTCGGATCTCCGGACAACTTCCGAAGCAAAGAGTTAATCTTCGATATCGTCCCTTTCCGTAGTGGTTACCACGCACTGCTTGGACGAACCGCATTTGCTAGGTTCAATGCGGTACCACACTATGCATACATCAAGCTCAAGATGCCAGGACCGCGCGGGGTCATAACAGTAAACGGAAACATGGACCGCTCTCTCCGTACAGAAGAGCATACTGCAGCCCTCGAGGCGGAAGTACAATGCGGCCCCCTCCGGCAAACCACCAATCCGGCGACGACAACCTCGAACATCATCAAGCGAGTCCAGAGCACCCCGCAACAGGATCGCCAGGCACGCCAAGAGCACGATTAGTAGTCCGGCCTCCGCTCAAGGCCTATCAAAGCAGCATTCGTGCCACGCGTACATAGTTACGCACTCAAAATACGATGGGCATAGGCGAAGGCGTAATAGTGACTCAGTCAACAGCACGGTATAGCCGCAACATACTTTAATAACCCCCTTATCTTTCAGGACACTGCTTTTGGGCAACCTCTACAGAAGAGCCGGATTGTCGGACTTACACAGGAGAGAAAACCAAGGAGGCAACAGGCTTTGCGCACAAAGGAAATACCCAGGTGGAATCTGTTCACGATCGTTATACCTGTTTTACATACCTACATGCAGCCCCCCTCCCCCCTGGATAGGACATGTTAAATAGTCCTATTTACTTCTGCTTAAATGCACTCATTGTAAACATACGCTTAAACGTATTATTCATCAATGGGAGATAATATATAGCGTCAGCTTATTATTCCTATTTGCACATTTTTCCTGTAAATGTTTATTTAATATTGCACCTGTACACCTTGGTACGTTCAGTTTGCCAGGGGCTGCTTATAGCGCCCCATAATACGGTAAGACAAGTCCGAACACTTTCAACAGTGCGGCACCCCGAACTTATAGCACTATATGCATCATCTCCGAATCATGTCTTGGGTTAATAGTTGGGTTTGCCCAGCTCCCTTGTTTTGGTACCTTACGTTCCGTTATATAGGCTAAGGTAGCGCAGGGAGAACTATTGCGATTGTGTCCCAGTTCTTCCGGACAAGCACCTCAGTACAGAAAGCTGAAAACTGACCGGCATGATGCTGTGAGAGCTGGTCGCTGTTCGAGAGGTCTCAAAATCCTTAAAGATTTTTTCTGCTTTAGGCAAGGAATCGGCTTCGTGCAATTTAGGCGTATCTAGCGCTCCAATTCGGCTTTTTGAATTCTAGGGGCTTCACCGAAATTTAAAATTGTAGACTTCTATGGCTAGGTGGAAGTTATAAAGACGCATAGTCTGACTGCCTTGTTCGCTGCGCCGGATACCTCCTTAAGGGACCAAAAGTTTGGATAAAGAGTGTCTGGGTTTTTCCAGGAACACCCCGGTACTAGTTGCGTGGGGGCGGAAGCCGACGACTGGCCTACTTTTAGAATTCTATAAACAGCCGCACATAAGGTAATATTTTAAATCAAAAAGTGTTACATAGCGCAAGTAACTTCGTCTTTATATTACAACAAAGATAGAAATATATTTACTCAAGGATCGTGTCCTTGGTGCATTCATCGGCCACGAGACGAGCGCCATTCATAACGCCATCATTATATTTCTCGGGACAGTGATGCGCCTTGCCCTTCGGCGGCCCGTCCTTCACCAGCTTCTCTGCATCCAGCTTGCCCCAATGCACCTTCGCACGGGCAAAGGCCCGGTGGGCACCCTCAATGCAAACAGATCGCTTGATCACTTCAAGCCGCGGATAGGCATTCACCATCCGCTTGATCAGGCCGAAGCAGCTAGTGGGCAGGGGCTCACCAGGCCACATGCGGACTATGAAATCTTTCATAGCCACTTCGGCCGCCCTGTGGAGTTCAACCAACTGCTTCAGTTGGTCACTCAGAGGCATTGGGTGTTCAGCCCCAGCATACTGGGACCAAAACAGCTTCTCCGTCGAGCTCCCCTCCTCTGCACGGTAGAACTCCGCGGCATCTGATACGCTGCGTGGCAGATCTGCGAATGCCCCTGGAGAGCTCCGAATTTGGGTAAGTAAAAGAAACACCTCCTCCACATGCTTGCTTTGCATAAAGAATGTCTTACCCGCCCCTATCTTCTTGGCCGCCTGGATTTCTTGTTGTGCCTTTTCGGCTTCGGCCTTGGCGTCTTTCACACTCGCAAGGGCCTTCACAAGCTCAGTCTCTTTCATCTTAAGATCATGCTCCAAGGACTCGAACTTTTTGCCGAGCTCCTGGAGCTCTTGCTGTACCTCGCCCACTCTAGCATCCTGCTTCTCGCGCTCCTTGTGCTCCAGAGCTGCCTTGTCCTCGGCCTCGAACAGTGCTCTCTTCAAAGACGCCACTTCGGTGGTGGCCCCTGTTATAAAAAGTCACGATGCTTTGTTGTTAGAATAACCAATCTTGTCTATCCTCCATTATATGCGAATGGGGTATCACTCACCTTTGTTCTCTTCGAGCTGCCTCTTCGTGAGGCCGAGCTCTCCCTGCGCCTGCTCCAGGTCCCGTTTTAATCCAGCGACCTTGGTTGTGCGGACAGTAGCAGCAAGCAGCACAACCTGCTTATTGAAATACACACTTACTATCAGACTCCTGCGGATTATAATTGACCCTCCATTTGGCTTTTCTTTCCGAACACCAAACAAAGTATCAGGGGCTACTACCTATCGGGTGGTAATTTCACACATTTTAATTACTTACCTCAAAGCCTGTCAGGAGGCTGGTGCAAGCTTTGGTTAGTCCGCTCTTGGCGGACAGAACCTTCTGAATCACCGCACTCATAAGAGTACGGTGCTCTTCATCCATGGAAGCGCCGCGAAGCGCTTCCAGCAGACTATCTAACGCCTTAGGTGTGATGGAAGTTCTCGGCACGGACGGCTCGCCCTCCCTAACGAGGGGCTGCCTGCTTGAGTCCGGAACCATTGGAGGTTCTGGAACAGTATCCGGCTGAGAGCCCGGCTTGCTGCGGCTCTCATCGGCCCGATCCGCGGGGATCTTGTACCCTGCGTGTCCGGCATCTGGAATTCCTCCTTGGGGCATATACAGAGTCACCTCCCCCTGCTGGAGCCTTTGGGACAACACCTCCGTGTCATCCGCAGGCTGAGGAGTAGTGGCCGTCGGGAGCGAGTTCATCGCCGAATCACTCAAGGACCCATCCGAAGACGATATCTCCGGATGGACCCTGACCGGACTGCATATATGTTCGACGTTATAACAAGACCATGAAGCAAAGTCACACTAAATTACAATAGAGTGCGGATACTTACGATCTTACTGGGGGCTTCCCCCTGGGCAGCCACTCTTCCTCGCTATTGGCGGCAGTGGCGGAGTAATCTGGAAGGGACGCCTTTCCCTTCTTGGGCGTCCTAGCCTCCCCCTCCGGGGCGACTTTCCTCTTCCTCTCCTCCCTGGTACGGGAAGGTAAAGTTTCTTCATGTTTCCCCCCGCCTCCGCAGGAGGAATCTGCCTCGTCGTCTTCGGACGACAAGGGTATAACGACCTTGCACCGAGGACCCTTCTCGGTCCCCTGGCCCGCCTGCTCAGGCCCCCCATCCCCTCCAGATGGGGCGTCCTCTTCCTCTTCTTCCTCCCCTTTGGGGGAGGAGTGCGCCTTGTCATCTTCGGACGAGGCTTACGGAACGACCTTATGCCGGAGACCTTACCTGGTCCCCGGGGCCTTCTTTTCGGCCTTCTTCTCCGGTGCCTTGTAGGGCGCCGGGACTAGCATCTCCATTAGGAGAGCATCCGTCGGGCCTTCTGGCAGTGGAGCCGGACAGTCAATCCGCTCCGCTGTCTCCACGTAATCCTGGTCAAATATACACAATGACTTAAGACTCCCCCATGAATATATTGGGAAAAACTGAATCCGGAGGTAGTCAGAAAACTCACCGGACGGGGGGGGCCGCGCGGCATGAAGTCCACGGTCCTCGGATGTGGGAGGAGGTACTTCGGAGGCCTTGAACAGCGCCTTCCAGGCGCCTTTGTGTGTCATGCCGTAGAGCTTTCGAAGCATCTGGTGTTCGGCCGGGACGAACTCCCACAGATTAAAAGCCCGTCTTTGGCACGGAAGAATCCGGCAGACAAGCATGACCTGGACCATGTTGACAAGCTTGATTTTCTTGTCCTTCATATTCTTGATGCAGTTCTGGAGTCTAGTCAGCTTTGGAGGTTCGCCCCAGGCCAGGCCCTTCCTTTCCCAGGAGGTGAGCCGCATGGGGGCTCCGGATTGGAATTCGGGGGCCGCCGCCCAGTTGGCGTCGCATGGCTCGGTGATGTAGAACCATCCCGATTGCCACCCTTTCACGGTCTCCATGAAGGAGCCGTCGAGCCAAGTAACGTGGGGCATCTTGACCACCATGGCGCCTCCGCACTCCGCTTGTTGGCCCCTCACGATCTTCGGCTTCACGCGGAAGATTCGTAGCCACAAGCCGAAGTGAGGCCAGATGTGGAGGAAGGCCTCGCACACGACGATGAACGCCGAGATGTTGAGGACAAAATTTGGGGCTAGATCGTGGAAATCTAGCTCGTAGTAGAACATAAGCCCGCGGACGAAGGGATGAAGTGGAAATCCCAGTCCATGCATAAAGTGGGCGAGAAATACGACCCTCTCATGGGGTTCAGGAGTTGGAGTGACCTACCCCTTGTTTGGCAGCCGGTGCGCAATGTCTGCGGCCAAGTACCCGACCGCCCGGAGCTTCGTGATATGCTCCTCCTTCACGGTGGAGGCCACCCACTTGCCCCCTGCTCCGAACATGTTTGGTTGTGCGGAGAAGGCGTGAACCAGGGCGCTGGAGCTCGAGGGTGTGGGAATGGATGAGCAGAGGAGGAAGAAGGCGTGGGTGAAGATGGGGAATCCTTATCCCTTTATAGAGGCGATGGACGATGCGCCTCCCCACTTTCCCGTTGAGAATAGCTTATTTCCCAAACGCCACAATTGATTGCGCGGTTGGGTTACCCACACCCGTATTGATGGAAATCACATAATAAGGGGACATGATCTCTGTTGTGACAAGACGTGCCAAGGAAACCGCCTCGCAATATGCGCTATGGCTGGTTATAGAAAACGGTTCGAATAATGACCCGACTGTGGTGTCATGTCAATTTGTCTAAAGTTGTCAGCAGGTTATATTTTGTTAAATATCATCCTCTCTACGGTGTTATGTGAAGATCATCTCCCAGATCCGGACACGGTCTAAGTGTTCGATAATTACTTTGGAGTATTCGGAGAGGGAACCCGCCTTGCAATGTCGAAGACAAAACTGCGCGCCGGACTCATCGTCATTGAAACCTGGTTCAGGGGCTACTAAGGGAGTCCTGGATTAGGGGGTATCCGCACAGCCGGACTATATACTTTGTCCGGACTGATGGAGCGTGAAGATACAAGACTCAAGACTTCGTCCCGTGTCCGGATGGGACTCTCCTTTGCGTGGAATACAAGCTTGGCGATCCAGATATTATATTTCCTTCCTTGTAACCGACTCCATTTAAACCCTAGCCCTCTCCAGTGTCTATATAAACCGGAGAGTTTGGTCCTTAGAGGGACGATCACAATCATAATCATCATAGGCTAGCTTCTAGGGTTTAGCCTCTACCATCTCGTGGTAGATCAACTCTTGTACTACTCATATCATCAATATCAATCAAGCGGGAAGTAGGGTTTTACCTCCATCGAGAGGGCCCGAACCTGGGGAAACATTGTGTCCCTTGCCTCCTGTTACCATCGGCCTAAGACGCACAGATCGGAACCCCCTACCCGAGATCCGCCGGTTTTGACACCGACAGTAGGGGCGCCACACGAAGATGGAAGGACTCCCTCCTTGGTGCACCGGCCTACGGGGGAGGAGCAACCCTTCCCCCTCTCCAATTCGGCCCCCTCATGGTTGTCATACAAGCCACGGGTGCCCCTGAGTGTTATTGAGCCCTTTCCACCACTTGGCCTTTTAGTATTTCGATTGTCCTTTTGATATTTAATTAATTTGAAAAGCCTTCTAATCAATATTAGAACCTTTTATTATTAATTTAACATCTCCGGAAACATTTTCCACCTATATCAATTCACGATATGACCCAGTAAACCCGGAAACTCTTCCAATAACTCCAAAACGCTTCTGGTTCCTCTTGAAACTATTTCTAATATTCGCAAAACTATTTCTTGAATATTTTCTCATAAATCTTACGACACTAACACTCAAAAAATCGTGATTCCCATAAGCTTGTGAACCTATAGGTTCGATAAAACAAAGACATGAATGAAACTCTTGTTCGTTCAATGAACAATAGAGGAACCATGGACATCCATATTGATCCCTATGAATACACGAATGATATTCGAATGAACCTTTGGTTATCATGATCTATTCCCTTTGCTTCACGATACTTTACAAAACCCAAGGTGAGATATATCGGTATCCTCTTGAGTCATTCTCATGCTCACTATAGCGGTCTCCTCGTTACCGATTTTGTTCTTCTTTCTCGTTGACATGTTCCTGAATCCCCGTCTCCTAGTCACCTATGTCTGGCCAGACGATGATGGGTTCCATCACACTGAGAGGGCCCTAAGAATATCTCTCCATCGTCAGAGGTGCAAATCTCACTCTTGAGCTATCTAGCCCCTTGTCAAACTTTCAGATGAACCTGTAAGTTGCTGTTATGATCACCGTGTTAAAGATGATGTTTGAGCAACACTTAAAATCCATCGTCCGGTAAGAAGTGGCTAAGATACTCTCATCAGGGCTATACCGGGGAAATTGGAGGCCCTGTGCAAATCAAAATTACGCCTTTTATGTGAAATAAAAATAATTATTTTTCGTTAATCAATGTGGTTTTTCACAAAAAATTACACTAACTCAAAGTAGAAGCTTGAAAGACCTATAGACAGCGCATACCTAATATGCATTTTTTAGTTGTAATATGCTATTAGGGAAGAGCTGTGAGATTGAGAGAGAGCTGAGAGGAACTGAAGGATCTTTATTAAAGAGAGATGTGTAGGGTGGCTTGGTGTAAAATATTTCAAACAGTTCTTTACTCAGTACCTAATGCTTCAGTTAACACCTTGATTAAGAAAAAGGGGGCCCTTTGGTGTTGGGGGGCCTGTTCAGCCGATCCTATTGCACATGCTCATATACGGCCCTGACTCTTATGGTCTAAGGAACTAAAGCATACATCAACTCTGTGTATTATATCAATAGACTTGTGATGATAGTATCTTAAAAGTATAACAAACAAGTTGGGTCAATTCAATATTATTGTTCTTCTAATGTCATACTCTCAATGTGTTTTGGGACTACCGTTACACTTAACGATATACCATGATCTGGAAAACATGAACAACATACAACACTTGAGCTAGTCATAAAGGCGAGACTAGGAATCAGATTTTACCATTTAACATTCCACACGTGCTTATGAGTTTTTCACTGAATCGTGTATTCCAGGATCATGGCAGTTATAGCATGGAATATAAACTCTTAATTATAAACTTGGAAATAAATAATACAATATTATTGCCTCTAGGGCATATTTCCAACAGAATCCCACTCGCACTAGAGTCAATAAACTTGTTCGCACATTTTCCTTTTACATCAATGACAATCCGGTGTTAGTCCATGCTTTGCTTGTGGTACAGCCTTCACTTGTCAATCTGACAAGTTCAGATCCGTGTGTATCATTTACAATTCAATGCATACATCATTCTTTCACAAGAATTCATAATTTATCTGAAACGGGCTTTGTATATATTGAATCACTGGCAGGACCTTTGGTTCTGTTGAGTGAGGTATGGAACCACTATTAAGAATTGTGCTCCATTGGCAGAAACCATACCAAGTTCATAAATGAACTTTTGATTCATCACCCTCCCTTGCTGCTTCTAAAGTGACGACATACTCAGCCTTTGTTATAGAATCCGCCATGGTAACTTTCTTAGACTAATTCCTAATTATTGTACCACCAATTGACACAAATCTTTTTAATTGAAATTGAGAATCGCTTGGAGCATCGATGCAGACTTTATCAATGTAACTACTTACAACGAGCCTTCATTGATGTAACTCCTTACAACAATCTCTTCATTTCCTCCGTTTGTGAGAAACATGTCATCTTTCTTATATTAGTACTTAACGACATTTTCACTGTTGTCCTATGATCAACAATTTGTTCACTTTGCTAACTTTACTCATAACTTACTTGGAGTACTAGACATATCTGGCTGTTTACATACCATGGAATATGATTAGCATAAGTGTTAAAATCTCAATTATGTATTTTTCTCATTATTATTTCAGTTACCGATTCTTGCTTAAACTCTTTCCATATGACTTCATCGAGAAATACTTCTTGACATTTTTCATGCTAAACTGCTTTAGTATCATGTCAGTATGTATTTGCCTAACCCCGTTTAGGCACTACTATCTTCATAGATTATTATGCCTAATACCAAGGCTATATTACCCAAGTACTTTACCAAAAAACTAGTCACGGTAAAGTTCTAATTTGTGTCAAGAAATTTATATAATTTGCAATCACCAATGTGGCATGCACACACGGTGTTTAGAAATATTATCATGCTCCCGATTAGTTTCTTGTAAATACAAGCATCTTCACTTTCCTCAATGAAAACAAATTATTTGACCATCTCCTCGGAACAAAGATTCCAACTCCACTATGATTGTTTCATTCCATTACAAAATCTCTTGGAGTTTGTGCACTTACTAGCATCCTCTGGATTGACAAAATAACCTTGGACTATATCATATATACAACCCTAATTCTATTTCCATCTCATGGGAATTCTTTTGACATCCGTCTATTATATCTCATAATTGAAATATGTAGTATTTGCTAGTTTAACCCGTACCAATTTTAAGCATTGCTATGACAAGACAATCTCATCATAGTCAATTCTTGATCTTGTCATAATTTTTTTGCAACAAGTTAGGCTTCATGAAACATTTTTATCTTTGTCAGTTAATAGATCCATTACTATACATTGGACTCTAAGTTTTTCGGACGCTTCATCAAGTTATAAACTTGATTCAAGTATATGGGTACTATTTTCGATTACTTTGGCATATAGCCATTTCCGGAGTAAGTAGCCATCAACTATTTTTTATGTATTATAGGTTCATTGTTTGTTTAACAATATCTCGTCTGCACACCATGAAGGTCTGCACGAGTTTCCCCAACCTATATAGTTCTGCTGCAAGTTCGACTAAAATCTCTATATCTCATGTAGAGGCTTCCGTATCAGTCATGGAAGGAAATTCTGGAACAACTTCTAGCCTTTCTTTCCTTTGATCTGATTACGAAGATTATGTAATCTTGTCGAGTTGCATTGTCCTACCACTCACACTTTTGTAGAAACAATTTCTTTAAAATTTAATCACACTTTGTGGCAAAACACTTTGCCTTAGCATGGTGGTAGAGGAATATCCAGCTATTTGGGGTAGCCTACAAAGTAGCACTTATCTGACTTGGGAAATAAATTCATAAATATTTTACTTATGAATTTTTTTCCCAAATTATAAGAAAAGACCAACTAGTTTGGCATACCATTCCATATCTTATATGGTGTCATTTCAACAGATTTGATGGTGCTCTTTTTCAGGGTAAAAGCTGCAGTCTCTAAAGCATCACATTAAAAGTATATTGGCAAATTGATTAATGTCATCTTTGATCTCACCATGTCATACGTAGTTTAATTCTTAGAACGTTCTACTCAGAAGTGCAAGCTATAAAATTCTTTTCACAGCTATCAAACATTCGCTAAACTTGTAACTCAAATATTCCTTTCTACAATAAAATTGTAGAGACATAATTTTCTTGTTACAATAATCTCAACTTCATTTGGAAACCTTTTGAAACATTTAAAATGATCCAGTTTTATGTCTCAATAAGTAAATATAAATATCTACTTGAGTCATCCATGAAGATAGATAAATTCACTGCTTGCAACAACACTTGTTGGACTACACAGATCAATATGCATGTTTCCAATTATTTCATTGCTCGTTATTTATGGAATGTGAACGGTATTTTAGGTTACTTCACCATTTGGACAAAAATTGCAAGTGTCAGATGATTCTAAATCAGATGACTTCAAAATCCATCACTATGGATTTTCTCCATGCGGGTTTCTTCAATGTGACTAAATGAGTGCCCCACATATGCGTTATTCTTTTAGTCTTGCGACATTTAGCATCGGTATTATGGGTGTTCTGTTTTATTATCAATATTCATAACATACATCCTATTCATAATAGGAGTATGGTCTTTTAGTCATTCATAACAATGAACAAATATTTATTTTTTAATGAACAACCCCTTTTGGAATAAGCGTTGTGCAATAGGCTAGAGTATACAAAACTCCAAAATGAATTATGAAAATAAACATAGGCCGTAACAGTGACGGGAAGTACTGTAACTTTAACAGAGTTCCAGTCACATATTTTAACCTCATTATTTGTTCGGCATTTAGGTCGTAGTAGTTCTTGCATCAATTTGAAACAACAAGCAACGAGTATCCTTGTGATCAACTTTTTAGCCATAATCCAAAGAATTAGTTATCAACAATTTAATCACAATTCCCAAGAATTACACTTACTTGACCAACTTCCTCTACATCTTATAACTTGTATGACATTCATATCTAAGGTGGACATTCCAGTCTTCTTTCTTTTTGCCTTTCACTTCTCGTAGCTTTACTTCCAACATTTCTC
>NC_057810.1:533143374-533150241 GCF_018294505.1 Triticum aestivum | reverse complement strand
TGGCGGCGGCGGCAGGCGCGATTTAGGGTTAGGGTTTCGGCGAGGTGGGCCGGCGGCAGCTGCGGGCTGGCGGGGCGGGCGGCTGGGCCTGGGGGGGCTCGGGGCAGCGCTATTTAAAGGCGCCCCCGGGCGGAGTCCCGCTCGGGCACGGCCCATAGGTCGGTTGCGTTTTTTTTAAAATAATTCCGCACAGAAGAAAATTAAAAAGAAATACTAAACGGACTCCAAAAAGCCGGGGAAATAAGTTTTCCCCGGCTTCTAAAATCAAGCCGGACAAGATGAACATTTATTTGGGGCCTAAATGCAATTTTGAAAAACGCACATTTTCCTAAATTCAAATAAAAGGCGAAAAACTCCAAAATAAATCTTATTTGATTTTTTTATTAAATCTTCATTATTTCCTTATTTTGGGAAAGTCATTTTATTCCCTCTCTGAATTTTCGGTAGTAGAAATAATTGAAGATAAAATAAATAAAATCAATGATCTTATTTTCAAAATTTGAGAAAAACTCAAATAAGAATCTCGGTGTGGTGGCTCCACTAAACTTTGCAAAACTTGATAAACTTACTGCGGATAACTCGACTGGCATAATCCAGAATTCTAACTGGTTTCTCTTCATAAGTCAAATCATCCTTCAACTGAATTGCTTCCAATGGCACAGTATCTCTCAGTGGTATATCGGCTATTTCTGCATGACACTTCTTCAACTGTGAAACATGGAACACATCGTGAACTCCTGACAATCCCTCAGGTAATTCCAACTTGTACGCTACTTCTCCCATGCGTTCCAAAACCTTGTATGGCCCCACAAAACGTGGTGCTAACTTTCCTTTAACTCCAAAACGCTTAACTCCTCGAAGTGGAGATACTCGAAGATAAACTCTGTGTCCGACTTCGTGTCCTGTCTCCTTGCGTTTCGAATCTGCATAGCTCTTCTGCCTTGACTGAGCTACCTTGAGCCTGTCGCGGATCAATTTTACCTTCTGTTCAGACTCCTTAATCAAATCCGGACCAAACAACTAGCGGTCTCCAACCTCATCCCACAACAACGGGGTTCTGCACCTCCTTCCGTACAAGGCTTCGAAAGGGGCCATCTTCAAACTGGATTGATAACTGTTATTGTAAGAAAACTCCGCGTAGGGTAAGTTGTCATCCCAACTTGATCCATAATCCAAAACACAAGCTCTAAGCATATCCTCCAAAATCTGATTGACTCTCTCGGTCTGTCCATCTGTCTGCGGATGAAAAGTTGTGCTAAACTCCAGCCTGGTTCCCAATGTTTCGCGCAACTGCTTCCAGAACTTTGAGGTGAATTGGGTTCCTCTATCTGATACGATACTCCTCGGAACTCCATACAAACATACAATCCTTGTCATGTATATCTTAGCCAATTTGGCACCGCTGTAGGTAGTCTTTACTGGGATGAAATGAGCTACCTTCGTCAAACGATCGACTACAACCCAAATCGAGTCATAGCCTGAACGAGTCCTGGGAAATCCCGTGATGAAGTCCATGCCTAGTTTGTCCCACTTCCATTCGGGTATAGGCAATGGCTGCAATAATCCGGCTGGCTTCTGGTGTTCTGCTTTCACCCTCTGACATACATCACAAACTGCTACATACTCCGCAATATCCTTCTTCATTCCGGTCCACCAGAAAGTTTCCTTCAAATCCAAATACATCTTGGTATTCCCGGGGTGAATCGAATATGGTGAATCATGTGCCTCTTGCAGAATCAACTTCCTGATCTTCGGGTCATTGGGCACATAAACATGGTCCTCAAATCGTAGGGTATCGTACTCATCCTCACGAAATCCCTTAGCCTTTCCTTCGCTCATTTTCTCCTTTACAGAGGCAACTTCCTTATCTGTCTTTTGAGCTTCTCTGATTTTATCCATCAATGTAGACTGAATCTCCATTGCTGCTACATAGCCTCTCAGAACTATTTCCAAACATAGATCATGAAGATCCTCGGCTAACTCCTTGGGTATTCCTCCCATCATTAGTGTATTGAGGTGGCTCTTACGGCTCAATGCGTCTGCTACAACGTTAGCCTTCCTGGGGTGATAATGCAATCTCATATCATAATCCTTAATAAGCTCCAACCATCTCCTCTGCCTGAGATTTAACTCCTTCTGCGTGAAGATGTACTTCAAACTCTTATGATCCGTGTACACCTCACAATGATTTCCAATGATAAAATGTCTCCATGTTTTCAGTGCGTGCACTATGGCTGCTAACTCCAAATCATGCATAGCATAATTCAACTCATGAGGCTTAAGCTGTCGTGAAGCATACGAAACAACTCTTCCCTCCTGCATAAGCACTGCTCCAAGTCCTCGACGTGAAGCGTCGCAATACACTTCATAATCCTTAGTCTGATCTGGCAGAATTAATACTGGTGAGGTAACCAAACGTTTCTTCAACTCCTGGAAACTAGCCTCACACTCCTCAGTCCAAATGAACTTAGTATCCTTCTTCAACAACTCTGTCATAGGCTTCACAATCTTCGAGAAATTTTCAATGAATCTCCGGTAGTATCCTGCGAGTCCAAGGAAACTCCTGATCTCTCCAACTGTTGTTGGTGCTTCCCAGTTTGTCACAGTGACAACTTTAGTGGGGTCTACTGTGATACCCTCTCCGGATATAACATGTCCGAGAAATCCAACTTCCTTCAACCAAAACTCACACTTGCTGAACTTGGCGTATAGCTGATGTTCTCTGAGCTTCTAGAGTACCATACGCAAGTGTTCCTTATGTTCCTCTTCATTCTTTGAGTAAACCAAAATATCATCAATGAACACCACGACGAACTTATCCAAAAACTCCATAAACACCTTGTTCATCATGTTCATAAAATAGGCTGGGGCGTTAGTCAGACCAAATGACATAACGGTATACTCATACAGCCCATACCTGGTGGTAAAAGCCGTCTTCGGTATATCTTGCTCCCGAATCTTCAACTGATGGTATCCTGATCGCAAATCGATCTTGGAAAACACCTTAGCTCCTTGCAACCGATCAAACAGATCATTGATCATTGGTAGTGGGTACTTGTTCTTGATGGTTACTTCATTCAATCTGCGATAATCGACAACCATTCTTAACGATCCATCCTTCTTTTCCACCAGAAGTACTGGCGATCCCCAAGGCGAAGAACTTGGGCGAATAAAACCTTTATCCAACAACTCCTTAATCTGCTGCTGCTTCCCCTCAATCATAAGAGCACGATCTACTAGATCCTAGTAGTTATTGAAAGTGGCTACCATCAACTGCATGCTCAGCTCATCATTCAGTCCTTCTAGAAACTTCTCCTGCTTAGCTGCATCCGTAGCAACGTCATCTGGGGCATAACGTGCTAGCTTACTAAAATCATCCACATACTGGCCAACTGTCCATCCTCCTTGGCATAAGTTGCGAAACTCACGCTTCTTCATGGCCATAGCTCCTGCTAAAACATGGGCAGTACGAAAAGCTTGCTGAAACTGATTCCATGTGACAGTGTCTACAGGGTAAGTGGCTGTAAAATTCTCCCACCATGCTGCTGCGGGTCCGTCAAGCTGATGTGCAGCAAACTTCACCTTTTCTCCATCCGTGCGTCCTGCAGTGGTCAACTCCCTCCCTATCTTACGGAGCCAATCATCTGCTACTATTGGCTCGGTGCTACTGGAAAACACCGGCGGATTCAACCTTAAGAAACGTGCCAGATGGTCAACAGGTGGTGGTGGTGGGTTGTTGTTGTTGTTGCCTTGGTTCTGTAGCAATGTTTGAATCAAGGTA
The DNA here is from genome assembly GCF_018294505.1 of Triticum aestivum. Lineage (NCBI taxonomy): Eukaryota > Viridiplantae > Streptophyta > Magnoliopsida > Poales > Poaceae > Triticum > Triticum aestivum. Next base: position 533,146,460 of record NC_057810.1, on the reverse strand, counting down.
TTCTGCTGCTGAATTAACTGAGTGATCTCTGGCGGAAAAACAAACTCGGGGTCGCGTCTCGGAGGCTTCTGAGGGTTTAAAGGGGAGAGTTAAGAATAGAATGAGGTCTAGTGAGATAACACTACCCATATGCACATGAGACAAAACACACAATATCATTCCAATCAATTCAAACAAGGGCATACAACGGTCTAACTATCATTACAAAAGTGATGAGACTAAAACTAATTAATTGGTGGAAAATTCTACTACTGTTATGGTGGTCAACTAGAAAAACTGCTCCAATGAAGACTCCATGATATCTGCTCCGGCTTCATCAACATAGTCATCATCGCTGTCGTCGGGATCCGAGTCGGTGTCGTCGATGATGATATAATTATCTGGGCAAGTAGATTCATCCTCTTCCTCTCTGGGTGCTGATCTTCCCATGAATACTCCAATCTTCTCCTTAAGGTCACCGTTCTGTCTTACTAGAGCGACGATTTCTTCCATATAGTCTTTACATGTAGCCTTGAGTTCTGCTTCTAGCTCCTTGATCCTGGTCATAGCCTTCTGTAGTTCCTCCATATCTGCACACATCTGATTCTCTTGGCGTCGGATGTGTTGGTTTAACTCCTGAATATAAGCTGCGATTGATCTGTCCTTCCTGGTGGTGATCATCTCCCAATGCTCATCTCGGCGCCCACAAATCTGGTAGATAGTATTCTTGAGGTCGTTGTGGTAAACTTCTCCAATTCGCCCCATAGCGATGTGAGCTGCCATGCTTTTTCCTAGGCTCCATGTTGGTACATCAAAGGTAAACTCTATTGGCTCCATGACTGGTGTAAATGTCCTTCCTGGAATGTAGACTTGAATCCTCCAGCGCTCCTCTTCGGGTAAAGTGGCGTTGAAAGTCTCGGTGAAGCTCGATACTCCTATGTTCAGGTATCTAGTGGCTTCCTTCAAGTGACATCCAAAAGGTGAATTCTCATCTGGTTGTGTGAACTTGATCCTTGCATCCGCCATCCTAAAGAATAGAAAAGATGAGGAGTCGGAAAGGGAAAGAAAGAGTAGTGATCTAGGGCTTTAGCTTAGTGGCCGTGTCCTACAGTCAGCGTGTGCTCTGATACCACCTTGTAGCGACCAGACCTCAACTAGTCTGATCTCTGTGTTCAGTGTCATCCTTGGATCAGTAATGCTGACACCACACAGTACTTGGAGGATTTATAACAGAGTAGCAACCACACACTTATTACATCGAATGTCTCAAAAGAGAACTTATTAAAATATATATGGCTTAAGGCCATCTAAAAACGATAACAGCGGAAGACTTGGAAGATAAGTGAGTCCATCAACTCCAACGGCATCACTGAGTATAGAACCACGACCTAAAAGCACCTTACTCGTCGTCTGAAAAGTCTGCAACATGAAACGTTGCAGCCCAAAAATGGGTCAGCACATGGAATATGCTGGCAATGTAACACATAGAGAATAACAATGGAATAAGCTACACTACATGCAATTTGGCTGGTGTAAAAGCTCTATGGTTACAGTTTTGCATAAAGCCAATTTTTTCCTACAGCAAAGGAATAAATTTATTTAACTATCATGGTGGTTGTTAAACATTGAGAATGGTTGACAGCATCCTCAATCCCAATTAAAAGTACTCATTAAAACCCAACAAAGTTTATTAAAGTAACATGATGAGATTCACATGATATCCAGGTACTAGATACTCAAAACGTCCATAACCGGGGACACGGCTAACCATGATTAGTTTATACACTCTGTAGAGGTTTGCGCACTTTTCCCCACAAGACTCGATCGCCTCCGTTTGATTCCTCGCACTACATGGTGTTTGAGAAACGGATGACCGAGACATAGTCTTTCGGAAGCACTAGCACCTTACATGTGGGTAGACCGGTACACCTACTTTCCCCTACATCTGCTAGTCTACCCGTAAGAGTTCGCACAACTTAATCAACTATGCCAGAGCCCATAATGGCTTGTGGCTGCACACGTAAGTTTCTAGTTTGAATAATCTCATGATCCCTTTGAGCCTGGGTGGCGGTCCAAAGAAATACAGGCAAGTCCTGATAGAAACTAGGTGCCTCAATCCACCCAGATGTGTGTTTAAGTTGCCACCTTAAATGAACCATTGATTAACAATCTCACATCTGTCATGGATACACTCACCCAATCCACGTCTACTAGCATAGCATGGCATAATAAGCAAACGTAGAAGTAACTCCCAAAGGTTTGATAATAAAATAGGTAATAGGTACTACCTCAACTACTTCCCAAAACCCACAATTTAATTAGATCCTAATCATGCAAGTGTTTGAGGATAAATCTAATGCATAAAAACTGGGTAGTAGAAAAGGTATGATCAAAGTGTTACTTGCCTTGCTGATGATCCGCAAAACCTAGAGACTCGAAGTAACAGGCGGCGCACTCCGGGTATTCTATCGCAGACAAACAAACAAACAAACATACAATAAGTACTCATCTAATGCACTGGTAAAACTCGAATAAAAGATCTAACCAGAATGTTCAACTTAAGAACTCCAGTTTGCAAAAAGAACCAAATCAAACAAAGCAACGAACGTCAAACGGCGAAAGAAAACAGCTTCGTTTTACTAATCTGGATCTAAGTCAAATTTTACAGAAGCAAAAACTGGTTTAAGTTGATTAGTCGGAAAAGGGTTTCGAGACGAAATTCCAGGCGCTTGAATCGCCTGATTCCGATAAACGAGCGAAAAGTTAAACTAAAACGAAAATCGGATCAGGAATCGCGATCAAAAAAATCGCGGATTAAATCCGAGAAAAAGAAAAATGACGAACAGGCTGACGAACGAACGTTTGTTGACTAAACAGATCTGACGAGTACGTTCGTTAAAACGAACGAACGAGCGAACGCTCGCTATTTAACCGAACCGAGAAAAAAAATAAAACCGATCTAACGAAAAACCGAAAAAAAATAAACCGAAGAAAGCCGCTCGATTTTTATAAAAAAAACAGCAACACGCGAATCGAGGCGGCAGCGAACCTTGGGCGGCGGGGTCGGCTAGCGAAGTCGGCGGCTCCGGCGGCGGCGGCTGGCGGCA